>NC_062225.1:2499055-2799055 GCF_902686445.1 Sciurus carolinensis
GCAGCCCAGCCTCACACTTCTGCTTCCCTGGGAGGCTTGTGTCATGGCCTGTATCACTGTGGGAGGGTAACTGTAATACTGTTGACAGAAATAAGTGGCCACATCTTCAGGCTCCAGTCTGCTAAAGGTGAGAGTATAATCTGTCCCAGATCCACTGCCACTGAACCTTGTGGGGACCCCAGATTCCAAACTGCTTGTGTAATAGATCAGGCGCTTAGGAGTTTACTCTGGCTTCTGTTGGTACCAGTTTAAGTTATTGCTAATGCCCTGACTGGTCCTGCAAGTGATGCTGACTTTTTCTCCTTGAGATTTAGACAGGGATGATGGAGATTGGATCTTCAAGATGTCACATCTGGCACCTGAAATTGGACATATGAAAAGAAATATGCACACAATTATTTGAGTTGTAGGATGATGTCCCTGAAGAGCAGGCAGCACTGATCATATTGATCTCAGAAAATCCTCAGATTGTCCCTCCTTACCTGAGAGGCAGAGTATCAGGGCCCCAGGAGCTGAGCAGGGGCCCTCATGTCCATGCTGTGCCTGATGGGACTGACTCCTGCACAGGGTGTCAGCAGCCTATTAAGAAGTCCTCAGGGCAGTGGGCTGTGCTCTGAGCACATGCAAATCAGCAGCACTGAGCAGTCTGGGCACAGCTGCAGGGTGGCTCCTCTCAGCCACTCAGCCCTGGTCAAATGTCTCCAGGTGTCCAAGTAAAGAGCAGGACACCACAGATTTGCCTGGAGGGAATTTGTTTCCTCAGTGGCCACAGCACAGAACCATCCCTCTTTCCTGGGAATGGAGAGACCCCTTGCTCTCATCATGGTTCATTACTCACTTCTCCTGCTCACTCTCCTGTCAAGATCAGGTCATTAGCTCTTTCACCACCCACAGCCTTCTTCAGATTTTACTGACCTCTTGCTTTGGTTTCTGTGCACAACACTTATTTCAGAGAGGCTTTCTCCATGCCTGACTCCTAGAAGACTTTGCATAATAAGTGATCCGTATTTCCTCCAGAAATGCCTAGTGTTGAAAGAGGAACAACAGATCAGGATAAAGCACATCAAGTGCAGGGCTGGTGATTGAAGTGGGAAGGATGTTGGCTGGGTGCATGTGCTGTCCTGCCATCTCATCTGACCTCTCAACCTCCTCCACTCTGAAGGATCTGTCCTGTCCTCTGACCTACGCCAGCCAATGTCATGGTTGGCCCTCCACCCCTGAAGCTCAGCTCCTTCTCTCTCTGTGCTGCTTTACACATCAGGCCTCACCTTCCTGAGATCCTCCCATTGTTGCTGTGCCTCTACCCCAGTATCACCTAAGCTTTCCTTCAGGAGCTAAAGGTCTCCCTGGACCCCTGCTCATCTGCCCTCAGTCTACCCTGGTTCCTAAACCTCATTCAGAGGGAGGTTGACACCAGAGACAATCAGAGTCCTGTCACCAAATCTCATCCAGGTCCTAAGAGAACACAGTTTCCAAGGCTGGTGCGGGGATTGGGACACATGGTGGGTCAGGAGGAAGCCATGTAGGAGGCTGGAGCTGGAACTGCACCAAGGCAAGGCACCCGGGTGGTAGAGGGCACACTGGACAGAGTGAGGAGGGTGGTCTCACAATTGGGTGGTGACCTGGGGGCCAATGTGCAGGCAAAATATACAAGAGAATGAGGACAGTACTAAGGACTGTGGCCCAGTGTGCAGGTGGGGACGTCAAGCAGCCTCAGGAGGGCTTCTGATGTAGTGTAAATTTGAGGTGTCTCCACAGACTAAGTGTTTTAATGCCTCAATAGGGGATCAATCCATTTGATGGACTCTTGATCTAAGTGATTTCTTGGAAGGCAGAACCTAGTTGGAGGAGGAGGTCACTGGGACTGTACCCTGGAGGCTGTGTCCTCCCCTGAGCCCTTCTGCTTACTTCCTGGATGCCTTGAGCTGAGCTGCCTTCCTCCACCAAGCCCTTCCTCCATGATGTTTCTGCCTTGCAGACAAGTGGTCATGGATGGAAACCAAGAGCCAGGATGACTCTTTCCTGCTCTAAGTTGTTTTTTCTTGGGTATTTGTCACAGTGACAGGTGTGCAGGGTTGGTTGTGTCCAGGCAAGGGGTATCAGAGCAGATCAGGGCACATTCACAACTGTGGTGAGATTGTCTAATGGGAGAGGAGGCCAATGACAAGAGGAGGCCACTCTCATTCAGAGGGAATTTGACACCAGTGACAATCAGAGCCACCATCCTTACTGTACGAGGAAGGGATCGCAGCCCTGAAAGGACATCACTAGAATAAATGGGATTTTTGTCTTGAAGTGGAATTATCACAACAAACTCAGAGTTGTATATAGGGATAGTTAGGAATGTGTATTCAAATAAGAGATGATAGATGGTGATGGTAGGTAGGTGGATTGATTGAAAGACTGACTCATACGTAGATAGATCCTCCTTAACCCACAGAGTTCCAGTAAGCACTCAGTGCCTAGGTTTATTTGCACTAAAGGAATCTTGTCTACACCTTGAATCAGGAACCAAGTAGGTTCCAAAAATGATGAGACTGTGGCAACTGTAAAGCCAAACCACCTGCACTGATATCCCAGTGGCCAAATCTGGGTCATCTTGAGAATCAAAATTTATAATGATGACAAACTAGCACATTAAAGAGAAGACGATCCATGAGTTCATTGAGATACTGACACTTTGGTGAGGAATGGGATGTCTATAAAGGATTGAGGAAAATTTCAATAATTTCCTGTTGAATTTGAGTTTGATCATACCCAAGACCTTGGCCCTGCTAGGTAAGTGTTCTGCCACTTAGCCACACCTCCAGTCCCGTGCTAATTTCAAATAACCAAAGAATATCTATACAGGAGAGAAATCTGTCAATATTCGTTTAAACCAAAAATCCATATGAACATCAAAAATAATGTGACATATTGAAATCAGGCACCACCCAACAGGAAGTTGTACAGGGAGGCCACATTTCTAGAGATTCCTGCTGGAGATGCTATGGCTAAATCCTACCATGAGGGAAGACACAAAATCCTAAGTAGGCACATCTGCAAATAACCAGTGTGTACTCTCCAAAGTGGTGAGATCATGAAGTTTAGGAAAAGATGAATAGACTGTTCCAACCTGAAGGAGACCAAAAACAATGGCAGGTAAAGGCAGCTCATGATACAGGACGTGATGGATTAATTATAACAGACAGAATCAGGCAATTCCCATAATCTGAAATGAAGCTGAAGGCCTCATGGAGTGATGCACTAGTGCTGATGTTTGTTTCACAGTTGGTTCAGGGCTATGAAAGAAGAAGTTTCCAGAGGGTGGGCTCTCAGGTCTCTTGCTCTCAGATGACCCAGGGCCACAGAGTGCTGTGTGCTGTACAACAACCTTTTTCTAAGTGGGAAATTTCCACTTAACACACAAGCATTCCTAAAGAGCCTGCTGAGCTTATTCCTGAGCATTTACTGCCATTCTTGTCACCATAATGCCCAGGCCTTCCTGCACATGCACTGGGCAACACCAGGCCTCCATGAGGTGTTCAGGATGCTCCATCACCATCCAAAGACACAGGTCCCTGCATTTCCCAGGGCACCAACTGGCTGGCCTGGTTCTTAGCTTGGGAACCTCCATGCTCTGCCCTCTTCCTGTCATTTGGCCTCAGTTCCCAGAGCTCATCAGCCTGAAGCTCTGACTGGTGAGTCTGTAGTTCATACAGTGAAAATATAAGAATTTAAATAAAATATGTTTCTTCATCCAAACAAAGAGGATGGCCCTGGAATTAAAGTCTGGATCAGAATAATCCTAAGAGGCTGCAGCATACAAGGCCCCTGAGTGTAAGTTTGCTCCAAGGTCAAATGAAGAGCAAGAGGCTGCGACCTGGGAAACTGCCCTGGATTGTGACAGGGGAGGGAGGAGGGTCCTGGAAACAGACAAGGCAGCTCTGCTCTCAGTGCAGCCAGTCCAGGGCCCCTGAGCTCAGCCGGCAGCACACAGCACAGGGAACACCCCAGAGAGGGCAGCCAGGCTGTGCACAGAGGCACCACCACACCTGAGAGGGCACAGGGGACTCTTGGGTAACAGGGGCCCAGGATATGTGAATGTTAGCCTGGCTGCTCCTCAACTGGCAGCTGATTAAAAAACTGACATTTTCAATACACACACACACACACTCGGTTCCCCTCCTCTAGAGAACCCTGACTAACAAACACAGAAGGTGTTGGGGAAACATACTGCAACCAAATAAGAGCAAATGGTATTCCATTCATTTGTAATTAAAACACATCAAAATATTATTTATACTACAAAGAATACATGAACAATTCAATGAGGAAAAAAACATCTGAAATACAGATTATCTACAAAAAGGTCAAACCATTAGGTGACATTTTTCTTTCTATTTTTTATTGTAAACAAATGGGATACATGTTCTTTCTCTGTTTGTAAATAGAGTCAAGGCATACCATTTGTGTAATCATAAATTTACATAGGTTAATGTTTGATTCATTCTGTTATTTTCTCCCTTCCCCCCACCCCTCCCACCCCTCTTTTCCCTCTATACAGTCCTTCCTTCTTCCATTCTTGCACCCTCCCCAACCCTTACCCTAAACCTAACCCTAACCATAACAATAACCCCTCACACCTCCCATTATGTGTCATCATCTGCTTATCAGCGAGATCATTCATCCTTTGGGTTTTTGAGATTGGCTTATCTCACTTAGCATGATATTCTCTAATTTCATCCATTTGCCTGCAAACGCCATAATTTTATCATTCTGTATGGTGGAGTAATATTCCATTGTATATATATGCCACAGTTTCTTTATCCATTCATCAATTGAAGGACATCTAGGTTGGTTCCAAAACACTGGCTATTGTGAATTGAGCAGCTATGAACATTGATGTGACTGTATCTCAGATTTCTTTCTTCATGTTAATTTTTTTTTCATTTATAAACCTATATCTCCTCTAAAACCTCTTGTTGAGACACAAACCAAGCCTGTGAGTACGTGGGGCCCTGATACCATCTTGCTGTCTGTCAAGGTGTTTGCACTCAGTCCTGTCTCCAGGGGAAGCCTGTTAACAGAGCTCTGAGCAGCTGCCTTGGGCCCCAGCAGCCTCTGCACAGCCCCAGAAGTGTGGCAGCAAATGATCAGGAGCAGCGAGACCTGAGGACCAATGAACTGAAGAGGAGGCAAGAAGACCAGTAGGAAGGTCAGGAAAGGCCAGAAATCAACTGAAAACCACAACCATCAATAAAATCCAAGTAAATATGCTAACATAAAATATATTTACCTCACAGGCTGTGTTTTTATGTTAAGGTATTAAAATTAGAAATTTTTTAACATTGATTTATTAGTTTGCATTTCTTTTCTTACTCTCAGATAAAATTTTTATTTATTTGTGATGGTTGTTTTTAGCTATACATGACAATAGAATTTACCTTGATATAATAATAAAAGCATGGAATATACTTTGTTCCATGTCAGGCCCCAGGAAGCCCCATCCCCCTCTCGCTGCCTCCCCTCTTCCCTCCCTCTACTTACTGATCCTTCTGCCATTTACATTTACTTTCTTCATTTGGTGTCTGTGGATGTACCTGCTGCTCAGCTCCACTGTGCTGTGTTCCCACGTGTACATAGGAGAGCCAGGTTGGGCTCATTCCACTCTTTTCCTGTCCCATCCCTCCTTCCTTCCCTCCTTTTCCCTTCCTCTACCCCACTCATCTGTCCCCCATTATTGTCTTTACATCCCCACTACCCAAATGATCTTTCATTAGCATTCCCATAGAAGAGAACACATTCGACCTTTGATATTTGGAGCCTGGCTTATGACACCTGTCATCTTTCAACTGGTCTGTGGTCAATGTAAAGCCATGTTACATGTGTGTTGCGATCCGTGTGTCTCAGAGCATGCAAAGGTGGTGCCATTCCCTGGACACCTCCATGCCACTGGCAGAATGAGGAGCAGTGCTCAGGTGCATGACCTGCCTCTCAGATTCTCTTTTAGGACTTAAGTGCACATGTGAAGTCCCTCTGACATCTCAGTCACCCCAGCACACACAAACCAGAACTCTGACAATCCTCTGGTCACAAGCAGGACCTCAGAGTCGCCCAGCACTCCATGAGTCCCTTGGCCAACTCTCTGCAGGCCAAGCCTTTCTAAATACCAGCCCAAAGCCCCTGGACTCCCTGTCATTAAGGCCCAAGTGTCACTGCTCCTCCTAGTGGTGAAAGGAGAAATAGCATCAGTTCCCAGACCTGGTGAGCAGTTCTTCATTTATTCCTACCTAAATGTGATGCAGCTACACAAATAATAGCATTCTGAACACTCTATGCAGAGGACATGTGGAAGAAGGCCAGCAGAACCCTGGGCTTCCAGAGCTTCCAGTTCATTGTGAAGGAGAGACAATACAGAAGCAGGTCACTTTCCACTCTAGCTGCTACCCTGGCTGCTCTGAGACCCCTCCCCATGGAGCACTGCTGTCCTGCAGGACAGGTGGGGCCATGGGCATCAGGGTCCACTAGTGTCCCCTGTATAAGTTGGTGCTGTTTGGCACTGTGTTTCCCGTAAACATAGAGTCAAATATAGGCTCTTTATACCAGTTATCTGAATGACCTTAGGATGGAAGGCAGTGAACTTTTAGTCTGTCATGTCCCTGTAGCTCTGCTGCTATACTCAAAAGTGAGGGGGACCCAGTTTTAGCAGAGCATCCTTTACTCCACTCACAATTTACTTGTAGTGAAGAGCACTGCCTACTGCGTTACTCTCCTAATATTTTTTTTAATTTAGTTTTTCTGGGTTAAAGGAGAGAAAGCATCCTTCACCTGTTTGGTCCTTTGGGTTTGCAGTGACCCCTCCTTGGAAATGCTACTTGTTCTTTCTGCAGTCCACAGCTCACAGCTCTGGCTACAGATGGACATGCTGACATATGTCTCCTTTCAAAGCTCCCAGTTCTGTTTGGAGTCCACTTAGTACTGGGAATGCTGGCTTCACTCAGTGACAACATGCAAGACAGTGATAAGACTGAGAGAAACCTTCACCTACCCTGAGGTGGGCTGTCAGCGGATGGTCTTTATATGATGTCAATAAATGCAGGGAATCTCAGATTGCTGATTGAGAGACAGGCACAAGCATCACAAATGGCAGAAGCATCCAATCCCAAATCTGCAAGCATAGTGATTTTTATTCATGGATCTTGGAAACAATAAGAAAAAAATCAGAAGTCCTGGTAAGAGAGGCTGAAGACTACATTGTAGTCAGAGAAGGAATGAAAAGATTGGTGAGACTGCTATTGTATTGTGCAACTCAGAAATATGTCATGAGATAAGAAGGAGATTAGGGGTTTCAGGTGGTTCTGGGTCTCTGCTTAGAGAGAGAATCTACCTCAGTCTTCTGTAGGAGTGCAGCATGTGGGAAAGAGGTCTGGCCAGACTCACCTCCCTGGTGGAGCTCGCTGGTGGACCTGGGATGGGAGCCTCTGCAGTCTCAGCATCCTCTCCCTTGTTATGTGCTTTTCACCTGGGAGCAGATTGTCCAGTTGGTGACAGAGTCATGAATGCAATAAATAGAAAACAGGACAGAGATTGATCCTGGGACAGGATCAGGTGCAGAAGAGAGGAGATAGAGAAGACAAGCCACCAGATTGTCCATGCATGAGACTACAAAGATGGCGTGCATCTAGGAGACTGAGGAGAGCAAGTCACCTGCACCCAGAGGAGCCTGGCCACAGAGCATCAGAGTGGGGTCATCAGGAAAATGGGAATGAGCACAATTATTTCTGCATAAGACCCAGGGTTCTGGTTAAGCGGGGTACAAGAAACAAAATTTCCAAAAGAAAGGAAGTGTCTGATGCAGGCTGGATTGGCAAACTATCAATGTGTCCTGCAAAACTTCGTGAGATGGAAACTTAATCCCTACACAGTATATGGAGTTGTTCAGGTTTCCTCAGTTGGATGTCCCAGAAGCAATGACTAAGCTGGCTTATGTAAGTAAGGAACCACAAGACTTGCAAACTCTATGTAACCTTGATGTCATATTAAGTGACAGTGCAAGTATGGTCTCATGTAACCCATGATGTCATACTTGGTCACTGCTGGCTATATTATAATCCCATATATAAACTTGAGTCTCCCCTTTCGTGGCTCCACCATGTGAAGAAGCAGCAAGAAGGTCTCACACAGATAACTTGAAGATGGTGACACGCTGACCTTCAATTACCAACCTCAAGAAGTGTGAACAAGTCAACTTACTTTCTTCATGAGTTGTCTAGTTCTTGGTTTTCCTTTACAGCAACAGAAGATGGACTAAAATCTGGTGATGACAGAGGTGGGATAGAGAAACAGGTATGTGAGGACCAACAGAGCAGGCTGGGTCCTGGGCCATTCAGCCACACCTCAGAGGAGATCATGGTTCTGGGGTACATACACCAGGAGAGTGTCAGCCAAGGGTCGGGAGCTCCTAGGATTTACTCACCAGTGACTTTCTTCAGTAGGTTCAGGACAGGCCAGGCCAACACACTTGCCTCTGCCCTCAGAGACTCCTCTGAATGAGGCCATGGGTGCTGTCTCTGTCACAGCTGCATCCCAGACAGGAAGCATCCAATGATCCTCTCTCAGCATCCTCTCTGGGCAGGTATTGGGAAGGGCCAGGTCCTTATGCACAGGTACCTTCATGCTTGAGCTCAGTAGGTATCTGCACACCTGCATGAAGGTTACAGCTGCTGGGAGGGAGTCAAACTGAACTCTCCACCACTGAGCCTGGGGTGCCACATGGCCCAGCAGCAGCTGGTCACTGAGGAACACGGGAACTCCTGTTTGTGCTGGAACCAGGGGAGTCGGTTCTCCTAATCAATGTGCATAAGGTTCTCACCAGCTCTGCAGATGATGGTGGCTTCTCTGGGACACAGTCCTTGGTGGTCTTTCCATTATAATCTGCTAAAATGCATAAGATTGTATCTTTTACATCTGAGAATGATCAATCTGCTCTCAGGGCCTGCCATCAGAGACCAAGACCAAACCCCAGTGTTACACTTCTTTATAAGAGACTGAGCAGGAAGTTCTGTCCCTAAGTGAGAGCCAGGGAGCTGCATAATGCTGTCACTTTCTTATGATTACTTTGGCTAAGGGTTTATCAATGTTGTTTATCTTTTCAAAGTATCATCTCTGTTGCACTGATTCTATGTGTGTTTTATTCTCAGTTCCACTGATTATAGCTCTGATCTTATTTCCTGTATTCTACAAATTTTCGAATCAGTTACTTCTTTCATTTCTAGAGGCTTGAGGAGTAGCATTAGATCATTTGTTTGATATCTTTCTTTTTTTTAATGTGGTACTCAATGCTATTAACTAGTCCTCTTAGGACTACCATCATTCTGTCTCAGAGAATTTGATGCATTGTGTCTCTGTTCTTATTTTTTTTAAGAATTTGTTGATTTCCTCTCTCATTTCTTCTGTAATCCATTAATCACACAACAGGGTGAGTTCCAATCTCCATGTATATCTGTGGTTTATATAACATTTTGTGGAATTGATTTCTATTTTCATTCCATTATAAACTGCTAAAATGCACAAGATTATACCTTTCATTTTGTGAGAAATTATATTATACATATAATATGGTCTGTTCAGAAAAAGTTCCATGAGCTGCTGAGAATAAAGTGAATTCATCTGTTTTTGGAGTGCAATATTTTACAGTTGTCCATTAGGTCCATTTTATTTATATTATTAATTAGGTTGGAAATGTTTTTATGTATTTTATGTCTGGATTACCTGTCTATTGGTGAAAGGGATGTGTTGAAATATCCCAGTACTGTCATACTGCGGTTGTCTGGGGATTTAATGTCAAGAATATTTTAGACCTGTCACTGATTATTTGTTGCTGTTACACCATAGGAGCAATAAGGAATCAATAATATGTGTTGTTTCAACTTAAGTGATCATGGAAATTCTGCTTCCAAAGAGCTAAGTCATTTAAAGGATATTGTTAATAACATTTGTCAAGAACCTGGAAATATAGGCCTGCTAGATTGGCTGACTTCTTGGTTACCAGACATGTCTTGCTTAAAGCAACTTTTGTAACTGTGCTCATACTGATACTTGTCATACTCTTATGCATATGTGGGTTTCATTGTATATTTGATCTTCATTCTAAGTGACTAGCTTACCATGCCAAATCACAACAAATATTTGCAAAGACCCTGCTTCTTCAATTAGTAAAGAAGGGGGATATGTAGGGAACATTCCTCAAGCTTACTTGACACCATGGTTTAAATAAATCAAAATATCTGGACGGAGAAACTGAGGAAATGGTAAAGACCCACCATGGACTAAAGGCATTTACACTTACTGAGGCTGAGCTATGAGCTGAGGGAAGGCCTCGCTAAGCAAGCATTGTGGCAAGCTGTGGTGTGAGCTCAACCACGATGCCTCACCTCATGCTACGTGCTGCTGTTTGCCCTTCCCCCATGTCCTTTGTCTCAGACTTTTTGTGGGACAGAATCACTTAGGATACTTGGTTTTTTTACATGAGTACCACGCATAGCTTACCTATATGTTGGTTCTGCTATGTTTTAACAGCGTCTTAACCTGATTAGATAATGCATCTATATATGTCATTTACAATCCCAAGTAAAATGAGATCTGTCCCTCTGAGCCTGGTCTCCGATGTCTGAGCTCACTGGAGACATCGCAGTCCTACCCCCAGTGGGACCTCCTTTTCAAATAACTGCATCCTCCTTTATAAAATATTTGCAGATGGACTGGGTCTGGGTCTATGCAAAGCCATCAGCAAATAGGGAAGCAAATTACCTGGACTTGGAGTTTTGAGTGTAGCCTCCAAAACTAAAAAAAGCCTGAGTGATAATGAGAGAAAACTGCCTTGTTAATTTCCCATAGTGTTGCTGTCTTACCAGTTAAAAACATAAAGTTAAATTTGTACTTGTAAAATAGATCAGCCTTTCCAGGGCTGTGGCCTTGGTGAGAATTTTGCAGGTTATGTCGCCCTCTTGTGGGCAAGAAGGGGACATCTTAGCACAGAATTAAGTGAGAGGAACCTGAAGGTGAGCCCCCTCTGTGTCCACAGGATCAGGTGCCCTCTGTACTCCACACTGATATTCTACAGCTCCCAGAGGACAGCTCACCCACCTGTCCAACTCGATGACACAGATATTGAAATGCATAGAGGAGCTCAGAAACCAGCTGTCACACCTGGGAACCAGGGAAGAGGCCAGAGCAGAAATGTCTAACCAGGTCACTCACTGAGTTCAGGAGAGCTGAGGCCAAAACCAGGAGGCAGCTACTAATCTCCTATCCAATTCTCCTTCTCCACTACTGAGTCTAGAAAAAGAGCAGGAGAAAAGACATCCAACATAAACTGTTAAAATACTCAGAATTTTTTTCTCTAGATGTTTTCAGCTGGGGCTTCTTGGGTCTTCATCTGAGCTCGGTGTGAAGTGAATACATACCCTCCTCTCAACACTGTCGACTCTTGGAGCACTTTGAAATTTAGCTTGTAAACTTTGATGTTTTCTCATAACATATAACAAAATTTGTGACTTTTTTTCCTACATGTGTGTGTGAACTTACACATGAAATTTCTTCCATGAGACATTCAAGTGAAAGGTCACTCCAGAAAGATGCTCCATGAGGTCAAGTGGTTTCATGGTGCCCAGGCTCACAGCAGCTTTATCCTCCCTCACTTGAGAAGAGCAATAAAGAAACTTCCCCCTAATGGCAGCATTAGCAGTAAGACCAGAGTCTCCAGCAGCATTGGAGATCACCAAGAGCATTGCCCGGTGTGCCCTGCACTCTCCAGCTCAGGAGCAAGGTACAGACACCTTTCCATACAGGTGCTCCCTGAACAGCAGCAGGATCTGAGGTAACTTGAAGCAGCCTGGCTCCCTGGGCCCTCTCCTGCACAGGACCAAACACAGCACTCTCACCTGAAGGTTGCTCCTTCTTCCAGAAAGTTTACCCTCCTTTTCTGAGGCCCTCCTGTGATGCTAGGCAAGCTGCAGAGCTGCTTCAGCATCTCAGGGTGTTGAGCTATGCAGAGCCCCACCCCTCACCAGTCCTTTGTCTTCATCTTCATGTAGGAAATGGGCTCACACAGAACATGTGACGTGGCTTGGTCCATCCTATGGGATTCCTAGTGCTCTGCCCTCATGGGAGACACACTCCTGACAGCTCAGGGCAGACAGCGCCACACACTGGTTGCTGTGTGCACTGCAGCAGCTTGCTGTCTGCTGCTGAGATGGTCTTTAACTACCAACTGACCACTCTTCCCTCACCTTCCATTCCCACCTGGTGAAAGAAAAAGAAAATAAAAAAATACACAGGTGGAAGTATCTTTCAAAAAAAATACCACAGTCCAAACCTGTCCTTATTGATATGTCTTTCTGCACAATATAGATACAATGTTTCTGAAATTTTTCACTTTTTAATATTGAAATGTTTTGCATTCATTGAAAATTTTCAAGATTGCATTAACATACAGTGTTCCAAATACCAACAGTGGGGACCTTCTACAAATGGGACTGCAAGGTAAATACCTCTGTGGCCTCAGCCTAGTCTGGAGCATGTCCTAGGATGCCAAGAGCACAGGTGAGTACTAAACCCCAGAGACCCTGGCTTCATGAAGGGGAGACTAGCCTATGATCAGCTCCCTGTGCATGGAAGTGCAGGCCTTCTGGCTCCCCCAGGGAGGAACTGCAGGTTCAATCTCCCAAACCAGACTCCTCAGGGGAGAGCTCAGCACATGGGATGGTTACATAAGAGGCTGAGGCTGAAGTCTCCAGGGACGGGAGCCTGATTAGAAACACCACCAGGCAGCAGCTGAGATCAGGGCTGATCCCTGCAACCACCTGCAGAGCTCACTGAAATCCCAATTCTGAGGACAGGATCCAGGTAACCTTCTACTTAGCATGTGGTAGATGCTTTCTTTGATGCCCCGAATTGCAAAAGAGAAAAAGTAATGTGGTGCCCACCCTCACCAGAACAGCCTCCTCTGACTCTGGGAGCTCAGATCCAGGCAGCAGGAGTTGACAGAGCACTCTGTGTGTTTCCAAACCCAGAGGCCAGGGGTGGGAACTGCAGATGTCAGCCTAGGAAACGGACAGTGAGTTTCTAAGCTCAGTGAGAGAACTTCAAGGAGGTTACACAGGGGATAATGTGTCTTGTTTGGGGATTTTGTTATTTATTTTATCTTGATAAAAATATTGCTAAGTTCCACAGGCTGGATCTAACTTACAGCCCTCCTGTCTCAATACCCTGAGTCACTGGGAATCCAGGTGCACCACCAAGTTCAGCCTCTTTGTTATTTGAAGATAATTCTGTCTACTGCATGAAGGAGAATATTATAAAAACCATTGACCACCAAGCATGTATCTCTACATTTGCTTCCCATGAAAGTGGATCTAACCAGCAAAATTAGTGATTACTAAGAACTATAGTGTGTGCCCAGGCACTGAGCTACATAATCACAGGTGCTAAGTCATTACTCATCTGGCAATTCTCTAAGAGAGATAATATTCCTCCCATGTTTCAGAAGAAAAACTGAGGCCTGGAGAAAGTGATGTAACTCACCCAATGTCACACACAATCCTTACCATGCAGACTCAGGATTCTAATCCTCACTGGGTGGGTGCTGCACTTACCATGCTATGCTGCCTGCAGCTTGGAAGAAACCAGGGGCCAGAGCAGGCCACCAGTCTGACTGCAGGATGACTAGGGGTCTGGTTTCCAGGAAGACATCAGCATGTGGCATCCGGATGAATCCACAGGGATCAGAAATACACCAAGGAGCTGTGACCCTGCAGGTCCGTGGTGGGAAACCACAGGTGAATTCACCAAGACTGATGCCTGGGAGGCCACTGCAGGACTGGTCCCCACATTCTCAGGCTGCACACCAGCCTTGTTCAGGGCTGGGAGGAGGATGGGCTGGTCCTGCTGAAGACAGAAAGAGAATCAGTGTGTGGAGGCAGACAGGAGTCCTGAGGCTGGGAGGCCATGGAGCTCTGCCAGGGAGCTTGAGGCCTGTGCTGAGGGCAGTGAGCACCTGTGGGTGGAGGAGAGAAGCAGGTCATGTGCTCACTGAGTATTTAGTGCCTGGTGCAGCTGACGCTCCAGGAGAAGGTGGAAGACATTGTGATTCCTGTGTTGAGGAAGGTTAGCCCTGTATCCTCTCCTTACCTGGAATCAACTGATCATATTAAGAATTGAATCTTTGAAACAATGTCCCACTTCCAAATATCCAACAGGGATCTAATCATTATGGTAAGTGATAAACATCAGTAAGAAGTGGAAAAGACTCTAAATCATTTACTCAAAACCAGTGTCCTAGTATCAACTACTTCTCCAGAGGAATAAATTCCATAGGGAATTTTGAAAATATTTCTTATGAAGGATTTTGTGGCTGTACTCAAAAAGTTGTCATTACAGTGGCAGAGACCACCCAACTAGACTGTCCCTCATCATGGAAGCCTTCACATCTGCATATGTGGAGAGAGGATGGATCATCTCATGACATGAAGGTTGATATGGGAGCTGCTCCAATACTGCTCCTGGAGGCGGCAGGATCCACACTGCAAGCAAACAGGGCAGCTTCCAGGAGGGTGGTGGTGAAGGCCAACAGGAAATTGGACCTCACCCTACAACTGTGGAAAGATGACTCTACCACAGCCACATGAGCTGGTAAAAGACCTGAACCTCAGCAAGGAGTGCTGCCCACTGATGGCTCCATTTCAGTCTTGTCAGGTCTGAGCTGAAAACCCAGCCAGGACTCCTGAGGGACAGAACTGTGAATGAAGATTTTGTTTGATACTTGGAAACTTGTTGCTCAGCAATAGAAAAGGAGGACAGATATCAAGCTGCCACATCTCAACAGGAGGATCAGAAAGTGAAACACAAAAAGCAATGAACACATGTGGCTGGTGGCTGAGACGATGCTCAGCTCTCTGCTCAGCAGTGTGGTCAGGTTCTGCCTTCTTCTGCCTTACAGATCCTCCCGACCTGTCCACACTGACACAATCTAGGGTGAACTCATGGCCAGAAAGAAGAGGGAAATCATGACATTATGCCGTAAGTGCATGGAACTGGAGAGAATCATGCTGAGTGGAATAAGCCAGACACAGAACTCAGAGAACAAATGTCATCTAGCCTGTGCAGAAACTATAGCAAAGGAAGGACAAAAGGGGGGATCAGATGTCATAAGGACAGAGGGAAGAACAGGGAAGATGGAGACAGAGATGGTGGGCTGGGCTGGGAACTCGTAGGGGAGGATATGTGGAATGTGGAATGGATGTGACCACATCACACCTTGCACATGGACACAGATGCTAAACAACCACCATTAATTCCAGTTCCAGCTGTATCTACAACACACAAATGAGAAAGAAGTAGGTAAATAAATGGAAGACGAGGAGAGAAGAGAAGGGGCATAGGGGAGGGAAGATAGAGGGAAAAGGAGGCACTGGGGACTGACATGGAGCAAATTAAAACCCAGGCCTGTAAGATGTGTCCCCGGTGAACCCAACTATCATGTAGACTGTCATGCACCAACAGAAGCATTTTAAAATTAAACAGGGCACTAAAGTAAATTGATGGCAAAGGGAAATCTAGAAAATATCCTTATAAATAAATCCATTAAAAAACACGATAATAAATTCTGGTACTGAGGTTTAATCTGTATCTTGGATACCTCAGTCCACAAAATGAGAGTCTCCGGGTACATGGCTTGAGGAAGTCTTTAGGGAAGGAGAGGACAGCCAAGGGATGCTGCCCAATCCACTTTCCAGCAAGGTGTCCTACACTCTGGACCTTTCTTAAACTCTGAGCTGTCCCTGTTCCTGCTCAGTGAGCGCCAAGTCATTTTCTTTCATTTCATTTCCTTCCGCTCATTCACAAAACATAAAGAATGGGCTTGGGAGAACCTGCAAACAGGCCTGCTCCTCACAGTGTTCCAGAGGGAGGCTGCACACTCAGGACAGGAGGACAGTCACAGAGTTTCATTTAAACTAAGAGATAATGTTACATTGTCCCTAGCTGATTATGTCCCACACACCAAGTTCCATACTGTGCAGAGGATGTGTCAGATGACCTGGGCTGTGGGAGAAGCAGCTCTGCCATGTTGGACAGAACAACACAGGCACAGTCTCACAAAGCAAGGGAGGAGGAAGTCTGAAACTAATGTCCATGTGCAGTGGACACAGCCACCATTCACAGAGAGCTCTTTGGAACAAAGCCCAGGAGAACATCAGTGCAGATGGAAACACCCTGAGACATGGAGAGCCTGGACCCAGTCCTGTTCTAACACTGGGAATCAGTTATTAAATCCAGGACTTGTGACACCTGCAGCCCAGTATCTCTGTCAAGTAACAGCAGAGGGAGGAAGGAATTCTCTCGCATCAATGAGAAGAAACTAACACAGAAACTTCCCTTGTCCACTCTGTTCAGTGGCCTCAAGGGCATTGTCTATTGGGAAGTGCTTGGATGACTCTGAGTGTCACATGCACAGACATCACTAGGACAGAATGTCCCCCAGTTGTGGACTTGGGCAGGGCTACTGGATCTCCAGCTGAACACACCTGTTCCTTTTCCATGAGCTTCTTTTGACCCTTGGGCTCTTATTTCACTGACTAGGCCAGGAAAAGATGACCTCTACTCACAGACAATCTTGTATTTCTCCAGGTAACAGCAGACACTGGAAGATCTGCATCTTCCTCAACCTTATGCTCTGGCTAGAAGAAAATTCAGAAGATCAATAATTGTGAGGTGGTTCTTATCATGAAGTGTCCTTAGATGAGAAGGGGACAGCATGGTGGCCAATCTCCTCTCCAAGGCTGACATGTAGGCCAGCTCCACATCCTTGGTCTGTGCTATTATAGAGTGGCAGGCCCTGGACATCATGATACCCAACAGAGACAGGCTTCCATGATGTGCCTCCTGTCCACACCACAGGTAGACTTGGCAGTTTCTTTATTGTATTTTCCCTAAATATAGAAGACACTTCATGGCCCGGGCTCAAAAGGCCCCACCCTCCCTCACTCTCTCCACCCCAGCACCCACCAGGACATTTGCATGCTGCTCCCTGGGGAGGACCTGCCTGCAAGGCTGACATAAAAGCTCAGCTCTAACCTGGCCTTCACTCACCAGGACTCCTCAACTCACCTTCTCAAAATGAGGCTCCCTGCTCAGCTCCTGGGGCTGCTGATGCTCTGGATTCCTGGTGAGGACAGAGGGGATGAGGAAGGAGAAAGGGTGGGGAGGTGAGCCCTGGGCCCCCATTCTGCCCATGTTTGCTCTGCCCACCTGTGAGGTGAACACTTCTGCCCTCCATGATGAGTTAGTGAGGTTGATTAATGTGAGAGAGAAGATTCCAGAAGGAGCAAGTGAGTGGGCTCTGATGGATATAGTCACATATCTGAGGGGGATGTGGTCGGTGAATTAACAGAGACTCTTATAGTTTACAATATTTGATTGCCTTTAAAATATGAATACTTTTACTGTATGAATCAAAATCATGAAAATAATTTAGCCTAAAATAACCAAAAAAGGAAAAATACAAATATTTGTCTTAAACTTTATAAATAACGTTGCATTATTCTGTGATTATTTCAGGATCCAATGGGGATATTGTGCTGGCCCAAACTCATTTCTCCAAACCCATCACCCCTGGACAGCCAGCCTCCATCTCCTGCAGGTCCAGTCAGAGCCTCCTACACAGTGATGGAAACACCTATTTGCACTGGGTTGTACACAAGCCAGGCCAGTCTCCACGGGGCCTAATATACAAGGTTTCCAACAGGTTCACTGGGGTCCCAGACAGGTTCAGTGGCAGTGGGTCAGGGACAGACTTCACACTGAAAATCAGCAGGGTGGAGGCTGAGGATGCTGGAGTCTATTACTGTGCACAAGATACACATTATCCTACCCACAGTGGTGCAGCCCTGAACAAAAACCTCCTGCCTGGTTGGCCCAGCTGCCACATGTGCTGCTGGTCTGGAAACTGCTCAGCAGATTCTCTGAGTGTGTGAGAGGAAGATGCTGGGGATTCAGGGAACAGGGTGCAGCTGAGGGCTGTGGACCATGACTGCCTCGGCCACAGCTCAGGCCATATCCATTCATGGCCCTGTCAGATGCAGCAGCTTGGCCTGGCACATGGAGGACAGGAGCAGAGGGGGCCAGGCACCTCTGATGAACAGACAGGATGAGCATGAACACTGCCCATTGAGTAGGACCTGTGCCTTGGTCAAGAGTCTCGCTGACAATCAAAGGAATTGACCTGGAGTGGCAATTCAGCTTTTGTTCAGGAATTGATTTTATGCACATATGTAATAAACTTTGGAAATAAAAGAGAAACCGTAAGAACAGCTGACAGAAAATTGAGAAGAGGAGGCAGAACAGGGAACCACTTACTGAGCACTTCACCAGAAAGGTTCATCTGAGAGCTGGGCCTGAGGAAGGAAGAAAAGAGAGGGAGAGAAGGAGAAGAGAGAAAGAGAGGGAGAGAAGGAGAAGAGAGAGAGAGAGAGAGAGAGAGAGAGAGAGAGAGAGAGAGAGAGAGAGTAATTGAGGTGGGGAGAGAGAAGGTCTTCTCTTTGGGAGGTTTGAACTGCTGGTGAATTGTCTAAAACTAGAAGGTTCTGGACAGAAGGAGATTACATGTCTGGAAGAGACCAGGAGGACCTGAAATAAAAATGGATATGCTCTAGAAAGGAGAAGGTACAGGGACAATTCATCCACAGTGTGTGAAATCACTAGGTTCTTCTGTGAGAGTTAAGACTAAAGATCAGCTCAGTCATGTGATCTGTCCATGGAAACCTGCAGATTCCTGGGACCTGAAAGCTCTTGACTGTCTTCATGAGACCTCCCAGCTTTGTGATTGGTGACTCACAAGAGATAAACAAATAAACAAATACCTAGCGAATTCCCAGTGTCTTTTTTCTCTTGGGCCCTGCAAACGCTTCAAGGAATAAATCAGAACTTGTGACCTGTCAGGACAGAGGAGGCAGGAAACCTCACCACTATGTGAGGAGAAAGCAGCCAGGGCAGCACAGAATCCCTGACCTGCGTCCTGGAAGGAAGCTGTGTCTGAGGCCGAAGCTCTGTGGGAGGAGCACTGTGGAGCTGCTGACCGGAACACTCTGCCATGTCCTCAGTCTGGAGCCTGCGGATGGGAAGACTGACATATGTCCCTGACCCACTGCACCTGAAAATCTTTTGAATCCCAGCTCTCAGCATGGATGCCCAGGAGAGGTACAGCCTGGGAGCCTCTCCTGGTTTCTACTGGTGCCAGGCCAAGTAGTCCTTCTGATTGAAAAAGAGACTCTGGCTGGACTTGCAGATGATGGTGACCATGTCTCCTGCAGACACAGCCAGGGAGCCTGGAGACTGGGTCATCACCATGTCCCCACAGGCACCATTACCCATGACCAAGACAGGCCCGGGCTGCCAGCACCTTGGCCCTGAGGCTCTGAGCAGCACTGCCCACACCAGAGCTCCAGGACCTGGCTCTGCATCCACAGCCAAAAGGCAACCCACTACCCACTCCTGGGGAGTCCTGCAGGAACCCTTCAGGCCAGGGGTCCTGCTCTCAGCTAGACTCAGTGTGAACCAGGACACTGCACACCACCCTCTCAGGACTGCCAAGGAGGACAGCAGGCTCTGAGTAACTGAGAGATGGAGAGGGAGCAGCAGGACTTCCCTGGGCAGTGGGGCTGCCCCCACCCTGCCAAGGGTGCTCTTCCAAAGAGCATGATGGACAGGGGAAGGGACCCCAACCTGCCTCAGTCCAGCCTCACTGCTGAGCAGCCACGGGGACCCTCTGAGGAGGCAGGGCCACCCCAGCCTCTCCAGTCCTCACACGTGGTTCTGGAAGGCCCCAGAGACCACAGAGTCAGAGCTTCCTGCCTCCAAACTCAGAGGATAACTTGAGTAGGAATGAAAACAACAGAAATAATACAGCAGAGAGTCCTGATAGATGTCAGATTTGGATCTGTGAAAGCATATTGAAAAAGAAAATGTAAATGACATGATGAGCCAGGACATGAAACTAAAAATTATGACACATTAATAAACTAAATATTATTGCCACCTGGGTATTCCACATCCAAAGCAAATTATTTAATTCACTGTGAAATTTTACCATTAAACCAGAAATATTATTGACTACCAAATTTGCTTTTATTATTTCAGTTAATCAATGTGATCTCCCACTTTTTTATCCCATACAGACAATATGGTGAAGTCATTTTCTCAGTTATAAGAACTAAAATAAATTCATGTATTCAGACTCAGACTTCATCTGGGACTTCTCAGTACTGCAACATGGACCACACAGTCCCAGGACAGAGGAAGTTCTAATGTCACAGAGAATGTATGTGAAAGATCAGCAATTCTCCTGCACTCTCTTCCTACAAAAGCTGTCCTGCCCTCTGGACTTTGTCAAACTCTACATTTTTGCTTTCTTGCTCCTAAGATGAGCTCCAACCCATTTTCTTTAATTTCATTTTCCTCTGCTCATTAAAATGAGGTAGAAGGGAGAATTGAGTCTCCAGAATCCAGAAGGCCACCATGCAAACACACCTGCTCCTCACAGGGCTTGGAGGGAGGCTGCACACTCAGGGCAGGAGGACAGCCACAGATGCTATTGGTACAGAGAAACCATGACAGGACCTTAGCTGGTCAGGGCCCTCAAACCACGTTCCACACTGTGGAGAGGGTGTGTCAGTGACCTGGGCTGTCGGGCAGAGAAACTCAGCCTTGTTGACTAAGAACAACACAAGCCCAGTGTCTCCAGCTTTGGAGGACAAAGGCTGAAACTACTGTCCCTGTGCAGTGACCCAGAACCCACTCCCAAAAGACTCCTCTTGGAGTAAGGCCCAGGATTGCCTCAGGCAGATGGAATCACCCTAATACATAGAGAGAGTGGCCTCAGTCCTATTCTAGCACAGGGATCTACAGAAAACCAGCAACTGGCTGTCCAGCAGTCTCTGACATGAACAGCACAGAGAGGAAGGAATTTTTGATATTTAATGAGAAACAATTAGCTGGGTGCAGAGGCTCACACCTGTAATCCTAGAGTCTTGGGAGGCTGAGGCAGGAGGACCATGAGTTCAAAGCCAGACTCAGCAAAAGTCAGTCCCTAAGCAACTTGGTAGGACCTTGTCTCTAAAGAAAATACAAATAGGGCTGAGTATGTGGCTCAGTGGTCAATTGACCCTGAGTTCAATCCCTGGTACCCAACACCTATCAATGAGAAAGAATTAACACAGAATCCTCCCTTTTCCCCTCTGCCTTGTGGTCTGAAGTGGTTCTGCTCTTGGGGAGTGTTTGGATGACTCTGAGTGTCACACACAAGGAATATGAGATGATGTCCACCAGCTCATAGACCTACCTCCTGGGAATTTCACACTCACTACCTCAGCTGGACATGGCCCTTCTCTCTGGTTTTGGGCAGGGCTGCTGGAACTCCAGCTGAAACACAGGTTTCTTTCCCACCAGCGTCTTTTGACCATTTTGTCCTTATTTCCTTCACCTGGGCAGGAAAAGATGATGTCTGACATCATCTTTGTATTTTCCATGTAACAGCAGAAAGCAGAACTTGAACCACCTGAACTCCATGCTGTTTTTTGAAGAAAATTCAAAGTTCAATACTTGTGAGGTGGCACTTGGCCCCTTCTCTCCTTAGCTGGGAGGGAGCCAGCTGGGTGGCCCTTCACTTTCCAGAGGCTGACCTGCAGGGCACCTCCATATTCTTGGGTCTGAGCTGTCTTAGGGTGGCAGGCCTGGGGCACCATGACCCCCATAGAGCCAGGCTTCCATGGTGGAGCATCCCGCCCACCCCACAGCAAACCTGGGCTGGAATCCCTGGTGAGGACAGAGGGGATGAGGAAGGGGAAGGAGGAGGAGGGTGAGCCCTGGGGGCCCATTCTGCACATGTGTGTTCTGTCTACACAGGGGATGAGCAGGACTTGTCCTCCAGGATGGGGCAGGTGAGGCTGATTAATGTGAGAGAGAAGATTCCAGAAGGAGCTAGCGACAAGGCTCTGATCAACAATGACACATAATAAGTGGGGGATAGTGTAGGTGAATTCTACACAGGGTCCTATAGTTCACAAAATTCATTTTCTTTAAAATGTGAATAATTCACTGTATGAATTGAAATCACAAAAATAATTTTGCCTAAAATAACCAAAAAAGGAAAAGTGCAAAAATTTGTCTTAAAGTTTATACATAACTTTGCACTGCTCTGTGATTATTTATAGGATCCAGTGGGAATGTTGAGCTGACCCAGCTTCCTCTTTATGAGTCCATCACCTCTGGACAGTCAGCCTCCATCTCCTGCAGGTCCAGTCAGAGCTTCCCACACACTAATGGGAAAACCTATTTGTATTGGTGTGTACACAAGCCAGGCCAGTCTGCCCAGGGCCTAAAATATCAGGGTTCCAACAGGTTACATGGAGATCCAGATCCAGTGGCAGTGGGTCAGAGATGGACTTCACTCTGAAAATCAGCAGGGTGGAGGCTGAGGATGCTGGGCTGTATTACTGTTGGCAACTTTTACAATATCCTCCCACAGTGGTGCAGCCCGAAGAAAACCTCCTGCTCTGGAGACTCAGTTGTCACACGTGCTGCTCTCTGGCACAGGGAGAGTGATCTTGTAGGGAACTTCTAGAGGTCCCTTTGTGCTTGGGAAAGCTGTTCATTGTGAAACTGAAATACAAACCTAATCGCAATCACCAAAATGACTGCAATAATTGGTAGAAGAAAAATCATGGAAACGGCTTGTTAGGTTAGCACTCACACTCACATTTCTCTTATTCTTCCAGGATTCAGCTCAGATACAGTGAAGATACACACCCAGTCACCTGCCTGTCACCCCTGACTGCCTGCCTCCATCTTGGGAAGGATCAGAGTTGGAAAAGTCACTCATAAGTCACCAAGAGTAAGGAAGGTTGTCCCAGGTGATGAAGGCGATTCCTAGATAATATGACTCCTACTAAACACAACCTGTTTTTCATGAGTATGAAATTCATATGAGATGAGAATATTTAGGTATGTGGAAGAAAAAGAATTCACAATTGTTTAAATATAAAAGGAATTTTCTAAGATAGTAATTTTAATATATTTGGAATACCAGGATGTAAGGGAGAAAAAAATGAGTCAGAGGGAATCTTTGATAAAAATGAGGAGTTGGGTGTCCCTGCTCCTTGGAGGAAATGCTGAAGACTCTGCTCTTGGAGGAGCAACCCTAATGGAGACATGGAGAGGGTTGAGGTCGGACATGGGAAGGCATGAATTAGTGGATGCATGTGAATTAACACTGACTGCATGAACAGTGGTTAACACCTGTGCAGATTGAGGTTGAGAGATGGAAAACAGTGTGTTGGCAAAAAGAGGCAGAACACACACAATTGAAAGATGGCACTGTGTCCTAAACTGGAAAAATTCATCCCCATAGCGCTGGGGAGAGAAGCCAGAGCTTGTGCCCACGAGGCAGCTGCCTACCACTGACTACCACCCCACCACACCCTCAAGACTAACCCTGACCAGGACCTGGGGAAGCCACTGCCCAATTCCCCACTCACGGGAAGAGGGGGAGAATAAAAGGCTAACAGCTTAGCTGCTGGTTGTGGTAAGATTTTACACAAAAATGCAGAGTGCATGCAGAGAAACAGTGAGAAGTTTAAAAAAGTGATTTCAAAACTGTATTGTCTACTGGCTGCATAAAGCAATGCTGGTTCCCTGGGTGAACACACACAGTCAAGTACCTTCCCTAATATTAGCATCGTACAAAGAAGGTCCATGGATTGAATTATTGACTAGTTTCCAAATCGTCAAAGAAGTGTAAGAGTGCTAATGCATATGACTTATTTCTGAAAAAAAAAAAAAAAAAACAGAAACAGTTGTTCTTTTCTTTTTCCCTTCAGAGTTTGCCCTATTAAAGAGAGGTTTTTGAAGATTCCAGTTTTCTCTAACAGGAAAAATAACCTTCAACACATCACCTACTTTCCAGACCTACTTTCCCACAGCTCAATGAGGGGTCATGGGCTCCACATGGTGCAAAAACAAGAGGAAAGAGCCTCCCGAACCTGGGTCCCTGCATGACTGTGTGGAGCAGCCCCTGCCTGGCCCTGGAGGACAGAACCTGAGCAAGGTTCTGTGGGGCCTCCTGTGACAATGGGCATGGTGACCTCCACACTCCCTGAGTGCTACGAACCCACAAAATATACCTGCATGACAGCAGTGAGAGACCAGGTTCTCCTGTTCACTTCCTATAATGCTGCTTCTTACCAGGTAAAAGGTAAAATTAAATTTATGATTGAAACATAGATCAGCCTTTCCAAGCCTGAGGCTATGGTGAGGATTTGCAGGTTATGTCACCCTCTTGGGTCAAAAAGTGTGACATCTTAGCACAGAATTAAGTGAGAGGAACCTGAAGGTGAGCCCCCTGTGTGTCCACAGGATCCTGTGCCCTCTGCTCTCCACACTGATGTTCTACAGCTCCAAGAGGACAGCTCACCCACCTGTCCATCTTGATGACACAGACACTCAAACCCAGAGAGGAGCTCAGAAACCAGCTGTCACACCTGGGAACCAGGGAAGAGGCCAGAGCAGAAATGTCTAACCAGGTCACTCACTGAGTTCAGGAGAGCTGAGGCCAAAACCAGGAGGCAGCTGCTAATCTCCTGCCCCATTCTCCTTCTCCACTACTGAGTCCAGAAAAAGAGCAGGAGAAAAGACGTCCAACATAAACTCTTATAAAACTCAGAATTTTTTCTCTAGATGTTATCGGCTGGCGCTTCTTGGTTCTTCATCTGAGCTCGGTGTGAAGTGAATACTTACCCTCCTCTCCCCACTGTGTTCTCTTGGAAAAGTTTGAAGCTTAGCTTGTAAATTTTGATTTTTTCTCATAACACATAACAAATTTGTGACTTTTTTCCTTTATGTGTGTGTGAACTTAGACATGACACTTCTTCCATGAGACATTCATGTGAAAGGTCACTCCAGAAAGATGCTCCATGAGGTCAAGTGGCTTCATGGTGCCCAGGCTCACAGCAGCTTTATCCACCCTCACTTGAAAGATTAATGAAGAAACTTCCACCTAATGGCAGCATTAGCAGTAAGACCAGAGTCCACACAGCATCTGAGTCCACCAAGAGCATTGCCCACTGTGTCCTGTGCTCTCCAGGTCAGGAGCATGGTCCAGACACCTTTTCATGCAGGTGCTCCCTGAACAGCAGCAGGATCTGAGGTAACTTGAAGCAGCCTGGCTCCCTGTGCCCTCTCCTGGGCAGGTCCACCTGGCACTCTCACCTGAAGGTTGCTCCTTCTTCCAGGAAGTTTACCCTCCTCTTTCTAAGACCCTCCTGTGATGCTGAATCAAGCTGCAGAGCTGCTTCAGCATCTCAGGGTGTTGAGCTATGCAGAGCCCCACCCCTCACCAGTCCTTTGTCTTCATCTTCATGTAGGAAACAGGCTCACACAGAACATGTGACGTGACTTGGTCCATCCTATGGGATTCCTAGTGCTCTGTCCTCATGGGAGACACACTCCTGACAGCCCAGGGCAGACAGTGCTACACACCGGTTGCTCTGTGCACTGCAGCATCTTGCTGTCTGCTGCTGAGATTGTTTTTAACTACCAGCTGATCACCCTTCCCTCACCTTCCATCCCCATTTGGTGACAGAGAAAAAAAATGCACAGGTGCAAGTATCTATCAAAACAAAATACCACAGTCCAAACCCTTCCTTATTGATATGTCTTTCTGCACAATACAGATCCTGTGTTTCTGAAAATTTTCACTTTTTTAATATTGAAAGGTTTTGCATTCATTGAAAATTTTCAAGATTGCATTAACATATAATGTTGCAAATATTAACATAGGGGAACTTCTACAAATGAGACTGCAAGGTAAATGCCTCTGTGAGCATGTCCTAGGATGCCAAGAGCACAGGAGAGTTCTAAACACCAGAGACCCTGTTTTCATGAAGGGGAGACTGGCCTGGGATCAGTTCCCTTCCCAAGGAAGGTGCAGGGCTTCTGGCTCCCCCAGGGAGGGACTGCAGATTAACACCCACAAACCAGACTCCTCAGGAGAGAGCTCAGTGCACAGGATGGTCACACAGGAGGCTGAGGCAGAAGACTCCAGGGACGGAGCCTGATAAGAAACACCACCAGGCAGCAGCTGAGATCAGGTCTGATCACTGCAACCACCTGCAGAGCTCACTGAAATCCCAATTCTGAGGACAGGATCCAGGTCACCTTCTACTTAGCATGTGGAGACACTTTCTTTGATGCCCAGAATTGCAAAAAAGAAAAGTAATGTCGTGCCCACCCTCACCAGAACAGCCTCCTCTGACTCTGGGAGCTCAGATCCAGGCAGCAGGAGTTGACAGAGCACTCTGTGAGGTTCCAAACCCAGAGGCCAAGGGTGGGAACTTCAGGTGTCAGCCTAGGAAAAGGACAGTGAGATTCTAGGCTCAGTGAGAGACTTTCAAGGAGGTTACACAGGGGATAATGTGTCTTGTTTGGGGATTTTGTTATTTATTTTCATCTTATAAAAATATGGCTAAGTTCCACAGGCCTGGATCTAACTTGCAGTTCTTCTGTCTTATCTCCTGCATCACTGGGAATCCAGATGCACCACCAAGTTCAGTTGCTTTGGTTTTGAAGATGATTCTGGCTACTGTGTAAAGGAGAATATTATGGAAAGCCATTGACCATCAACCACATATCTCTACATTTGCTTCCCATGAAAGGTAACTAACCAGCAAAATTAGTAATTAATAAGAATTACAGTGTGGGCCAGAACTAAGCTACATAATTCACAAGTGCTATTTCAATACTCATCTGGCAATTCTCAAAGAGAGATGACATTATTCCCGTGTTTCAGAGGAGAAACTGTGGCCTGGGGAAAGTGACATAACTCACCCAAAGTCACATAAAATCCTTCAGAAGCAGACTCAAGATTCTAATCCTCACTGGGTGGGTGCTTCACTGACCATGCTATGCTGCCTGCAGCTGGGAAGAAACCTGGGACCAGAGGAGGCCACCAGGCTGAATGCAGGAAGACTAGGGGTCTGGTTTCCAGGAAGAGATAAGCATGTGGCTTCAGGATAAATCCACAGAGATATGAAAGGAAACCAAGGGACTGTGAGCCTGCAGGTCCATGGTGGGAATCCACAGGTGAATTCACCAAGACTGAGCCTGGGAGGCCAGCCTGGAGGACACTGCATGGCTTGTCCCCACATTCCCAGGCTACACACCAGCCTTGTTCAGGGCTGGGAGGAGGATGGGCTGGTCCTGCTGAAGACAGAAGAGAATCAGTGTGTGGAGGCAGACAGGGGCCTGAGGCTGGGAGGCCATGGAGCTCTGCCAGGGAGCTTGAGGCCTGTGCTGAGGGCAGTGAGCACCTGTGGGTGGAGGAGAGAAGCAGGTCATGTGCTCACTGAGTATTTAGTGCCTGGTGCAGCTGACACTCCAGGAACAAGGAGGAAGACATTGTGGTTCCTGTGTTGAGGAAGGTTAGCCCTGTATCCTCTCCTTACCTGGAATCAACTGATTATATTAGATTTGAATTTTTGAAACAATACCCACTTCCAAATAGCCAACAGGGATCTGATCATAATGGTAAGGGATAAACAGCAGTATGATGTCTACAAGTTTCTAAATTGTTGACCAAAAAACCAGTGTCCTAGCATCAACACCTTCCCCAGTTATTCCAACAGAAATTCTGAAAAAATTTCTTATGAAGAATTTTGGAGTTTTATTCAAAAAGTTGTCATTATAGTGGCAGAGCCCACCCAACTAGACTGTCCCTCATCATGGAAGCCTTCACATCTGCATATGTGGAGAGAGGATGGATCAAGTCATGACACGGAATATTTGATATGGGAGCTGCTCCACTACTGCTCCTGGAGAGGGCAGGAACCACACTGCAAGCAACTGGGCAGCTTCCAGGAGGGAGGTGGTGAAGGCCAACAGGAAATTGGACCTCACCCTACAACTGTGGAAAGATGACTCTACCACAGCCACATGAGCTGGTAAAAGACCCTGAACCTCAGCAAGGAGTGCTGCCCACTGACGGCTCCATTTCAGTCTTGTCAGGTCTGAGCTGAAAAACCAACCAGGACTCCAGAGGGTCAGAAATATGAATGAAGATTTTTTTTTAATAGTTGGAAATTTGTTGCTCAGCAATAGAAAGGAAGGACAGATATCAAGCTGCCACATCTCAACAGGAGGATCAGAACACAGGAAACACAGGAAGCAATCAACACACGTGGCTGGTGGCTGAGAGGATGCTCAGCTCTCTGCTCGACAGTGTGGTCAGGTTCTGCCTTCTTCTGTCATAGAGATCCTCCCAAACTGTCCACACCCACACAATCTAGGGAGAACTCATGGACAGGAAGAAGAGGGAAATGATGGCATTAGCTGGTAAGTGCATGGAACAGGAGAGCATCATGCTGAGTCAAATAAGCCAGACGCAGAAAGTCAGAGATCAAATGTCATCCCTCCTGTGCAGAAGCTACAGCAAAGGGAAGGACATAAAGGAGGGGAACAGTTGTCATAAGGACAGAGGCAAGAACAGGGGAGAAGGATACAGAGATGATGGCCTGGGCTTGGAACTGGAAGGAGAGGAAATGTGGAATGGATGTGACCATATCACACCTTGCACATGGACACAGGTGCTAAACAACCACAGTTAATTCCAGTTCCAGTTGTAGCTACAACATACCAATGAGAAAGAAGTAGATAAATAAATGGAAGACAAGATAGAAGAAAAGTGGAATAGGGGAGGGAAAAAAGAGGGAAAAGGAGGCACTGGGGACTGACATGGAGCAGATTAAACCCCAGGCCTGTAAGATGTGTCCCCATGAACCCAAATATCATGTAGACTGTCATGAAGAAACTGAAGCATTTTAAAATTAAATAAGGCAATAAAGTAAATTGATGGTGAAGGGAAATTTAGTTACATAGAAAATATCCTTATAAATAAATCCAGTAATAAACATGAAAATGAATCTCATACTTAGATTTATTCTGCACCTTGGGCACCTCAAGGCAACAAAACGAGAGTCACCTGGTACGTGACTTGAGGAAGTCCTTAGGGGAAGGAGAGGACAGCTGAGGAAAGCTGCCCAACCCACTTTCCAGCAAGGTATTCTATACTCTGGACTTTTCTTAAACTTTGAGCAGTCCCTGTTCCTGCTCAGTGATCACCAAGTCATTTTCTTTCATTTCATTTACTTCTGCTCATCCAAAAAACACACGAAAAATGGGCTTGGGCAAAACTGCAAACAGCCCTGCTCCTCACAGTGTCCAGAGGGAGGCTGCACACTCAGGACAGGAGGACAGTCACAGAGGTTCATTTAAACTAGGAGATACCATGACAGGGTCCCTAGCTTATTGTGTCCCACACACCATGTTCTATACTGTGCAGAGGGTATGTCAGATGACCTGGGCTGTGGGGAAAAGCAGCTCAGCCTTGTTGGCCAGAAACACAGGGACAGTCTCACAAAGCAAGGGAGGAGGAAGTCTGAATCTAATGTCCATGTGCAGTGGACACAGTCACCATTCACAGAGAGTGCCTTGGAACAAGGTCCAGGAGAACATAAGTGCAGATGGAATCAGCCTGAGACATGGAGAGCCTGGACCCAGTCCTGTTCTAACACAGGGAATCTCCTGTTACACCCAGGACTTGTGGCACCTGTGACCCAGGGTCTCTAATAAAAAGAGCAGAGGGAGGAAGGAATTCTCTCATCAATGAGAAGAAACTAACATACAAACTTCTCTTGTCCACTCTCTCCAGTGGCCTCAAGGGGTTCATCTATTGGGAAGTGCTTGGATGATTCTGAGTGTCACATGCACAGACGTCACTAGGACAGAATGTCCCCAAGTTGTGGACTTGGGCAGGGCTACTGGATCTCCAGCTGAACACACCTGTTCCTTTTCCATGAGCTTCGTTGAGCCTTGGGCTCTTATTTCACTGACTAGGCCAGGAAAAGATGACCTCTACTCACAGACAATCTTGTATTTCTCCAGGTAACAGCAGACACTGGAAAATATGCATCTTCCTCAACATTATGATCTGGCTACAAGAAAATTCAGAAGATCAATAATTGTGAGGTGGGTCTTATCATGATGTGTCCTTAGATGAGAAGGAGACAGCATGGTGGCCAATCTCCTCTCCAAGGCTGACATGTAGGCCAGCTCCACATTCTTGGGTCTGTGCTGTCTTAGAGTGGCAGGCCCTGGACATCATGACACCCCACAGAGACAGGCTTCCATGATGTGCCTCCTTGTCCACACCACAGGCAGCCTGGGCAGATTCTTTATTGTATTTCCTCTAAATGTAGAAGACATTTTATATCCCTGGGCTTAAAAGGCCCCACCCTCCCTCACTCTGTCCACCCCACCACCCACCAGGGCATTTGCATGCTGCTCCCTGGGGAGGACCTGCCTGCAAGGCTGACATAAAAGCTCAGCTCTAACCTGGCCTTCACTCACCAGGACTCCTCAGCTACCTTCTCAAAATGAGGCTCCCTGCTCAGCTCCTGGGGCTGCTGATGCTCTGGATCCCTGCTGAGGACAGAGGGGATGAGGAAGGAGAAGGGGGAGGGAGGTGAGCCCTGAGCCCCCATCCTGCCCTTGTGTGTTCTGTCCACAGGAGAGGTGAACAGGACTGCCCTCCAGGATGAGGTTGGTGTAGGTTGTTTAATGTGACTGATAAATAGAAAAGAAGCAAGACCTAAGCTCTGATCAAGATTGTCACATAGGAAAAGGAGGAGGCACTAAATGAATTCCAGAGATGCTACTTAAAATTAAACAACAAGGGTCCTGTTTAAAAATTAATACTTTTGTTTTATAAACAAAAATTAAAAGTAATTTTTTTGGGAAGAAAGAAAAGAAACAATATGTCTCATAATAATTGTACATAAACTTGCATTTCTCTGACACTATTTCAGGATCCACTGGGGATATTGTGCTGACACAGACTCCCCTCTTGCTGCCAGTCACCCCTGGACAGACAGCCTCCTTCTCCTGTAGGTCCAGTCAGAGCCTCCTACAGAGTAAAGGAAAAACCTATTTTTATTGGTTTGTACATAAGCCAGGCCAGTCTCAACAGAGACTAATATATCAGGTTTCCAACAGGTTCACTGGGGTCCCAGACAGGTTCAGTGGCAGTGGGTCAGGGACAGAATTCACACTGAAAATCAGCAGGGTGGAGGCTCAGGATGCTGGAGTCTATTACTGCTGGCAATATGTACAATTTCCTCCCACAGTGGTACAGCCCCAAACAATAACCTCCAGCCTGGGTGACCCACCTGCCACATGTGCTGCTGGTCTGGCAGCAGCTCAGCAGTTTCTCTGAGTGTGTGAGAGGAAGATGCTGGGGACTCAGGGAACAGGGTGCAGCTGAGGGCTGTGGACCACAACTGCCTCAGTCACAGCTCAGGCCAAACCCATTCATGGCCCTGTCAGCTGCAGCAGCCTGGCCTGGCACATGGAGGACAGGAGCAGAGGGGTCCAGGCATCTTCTGAGGATCAGACAGAATGAGTGTGAACACTGCCCATTGAGCAGGACCTGTGCCCTGGGAGAGACTGTGGCACAAGGAGGTGATGGTGTAGGGAAGTTCTAGAGGTCCCCTTGTTGTGTAAATGCTGTTCTTTGAGACATTCTGACACAAACCTAATCACAAACACTGTGAAATGTCTTAGACCACTATAATTAATAAAAGGAAAATCATGGAAATGGGGGCTAGTGCTTGAACTCAGTCTTGTGCTTCTCTATTATTAGTCCAGGATCCAGTAGGGATGTGGTGAGGTGCAGACTCCACTCTCCCCACCTCTCACCCTGGGGTGCCCACTCCATCTGGGAACCATCAGCGTGGAAATGCCACTTCTGGGATCTCAAGGTGGTGCCCTGGTGCCAAGCAGGTGAACATGGATTAAACACTGAATGATCACTTACGCTGGAGGAGACTTGAACACCACCTCCTTCCAACAGAACATCAGACACCAACACCTAGGTATGGACCTGAATAGAAAGTGGACACAGGATGAGGACAGGCCAGGGAATATTCCATATCCTGTGTCTAGAGGGACAGAGCTAAGGAGATGCAGAACAGCCTGTGGAAGAAGGAGCATAACTGAAATGGTTATGGTTTTTCCACTTGATTGGATTAAGGGATGCAAGCTTGATTCTTCTGGAGTGGATTCTTGATTGCTGCTGAGACTCCCTGAGGTTATTAGACTCTGCTCCTTCACTCGATGAAGTTAACTCTACTTGTGATTCTCCAGGGCATTTCCAGAAGGCTTCAATCTCAAAATGGGATAGCACCATAGATCCATCTTGATCTGAGGCTTCAGCATCCTGTACTGCACAGCTACTGGTTCCTCCAGCTCTCCAGCCTTCTGTCAGCCACTGGGGACTATGCAGAATCTGGTTGTGTATAGGAATAGAATAAATCCACTTTTTATAATCATAATACTTCTTGATTCTCCTCCCCTAGAGAACCCTGAGTGATATCATAATGGAGATCAGAAGAATGTGTAGAGTATGGAAATATCATCACGAGGCCAAAGGACTTGACCAGGAGTGGCCATTCAGCTTTGGAGCAGGCCTTTATTATTATGAAATTGTACAATAAACTATGGAAATAAAAAGGAAAAGATGAGAACAGTGGAAAGGAGTGAGGAGAAGAGGACAGGGACCAGAAGGGAGGGCAGAGCTGGGAACCACTTGAAGCCAGAATTAAGAACAGGTAGCTAGTGTAGAAATAGGGGATCGGGTCAAATCGAGGAAATGGAGGCCATAAAGCCATCTGCCTCTGGAAGTAGGAGACTGCCCCTGGAAGAATGGAATGTCACCAAATTTACCTGCCTTTATCAGGGACTGCAAACAAGGTGCTGCTAATTGGTGCCCCCTGGGCCCTTATCTGCCTGAATCACCCTGGCTCTCCCACTGCCCATGGTTTCTCACTTAATGAAAACCAGGCCTATTCACGTAGGCAGGAAGGAGAGATAAGGGGGGAGAGAACTGGAGAACAAAAGAGACTTTAACCTATAAAAGATGTAGGGTGTGCTCACTTCTTGGGGGACTTTTAGAACATCAGTCATGGCCCCCTTCTTCCTGCCGACAGAAGTCTGTATTATTACCCTTAAATAAAACCTGCTTAATATGGTTGCCTTGGTGTGCTTCTCTAGTGTTCAATCTTCAACATTAGAAGGAGCAGAACTCGTCACCGGTAAACGGCGGTATCACACTTAGAGTGCACTTCACCAGAAATGCTCATCTGAAAGACAGGGAATGAGGAGGAAGGAGAGAGAGAGGAAGGAAGAGGGGGAGACAGAAGGAGAGAGAGGCAGAGAGGGAGGGGGAGAGAGAGAGAGATATCAAGGGTTTGAGCTGCAGGATGAAGAGTTACCTGAGGATGCAGGTGAAGGTGATCACAGGACAAGAGGGAGACCAGGAGGACAAGGAATCAAAATGGACAAGGTGCAGATTGGAGGCGGCACAGGGGAGAATTCATCCTCAGTGTGTCAAGTCACTAGGCTCTTCTGGAAGGGTGAAGACTGAAGACTGGCTCAGTAATGTGATGTGTCCGTGGAAACCTGCAGATTCCTGTGACCTGAAAGCTCCTGAGTGTCTCTAGGAGACCTCCCAGCATTTGTGCTTGAGGACTCCCACCAGATAAATGAATAAATAAATAAAAACCCACAAAAGACCTGTCTCCTTCCTTTCTCCTGTAAACCTTCCAAGCAATAAATCAAATCATGGGACCTGTTAGGAGACAGGAGGCAGGACAGGTCAGGGCCCTGTGAGGAGAAGCAGCAGGGGCACAGAGACTCACTGACCCTCAACCTGATGACAGGTTTGAGTCTGAGGCTGAAGCTCTGTGGGAGGAGCACTGTGGAGCTGCCCACAGGAGCACTCTGCCACATCCTCTGCCTGGAGCCTGCTGCTGGTGAGACTGAAATCTGTCCCTTACTCACTGTCCCTGAACCTTGATGGGTTCCCACTAGCCACGTGGATGTCCAGGAGATGAGCAGTCTGGGAGCCTGTTCTGACTCTGCTGGTGCCAGGCAATATTGTCCTTCTGGTTGGATGAGAGACCCTGGCTGGACCTGCAGCTGATGGTGACCATGTCTCCTGCACACACAGCCAGTGAGCCTGGAGACTGGGTCATCTCCACATCCCCACAGGCACCTGCAACAGGAAAATCAGGATTGGCCCACAATCACACACACATACCCAAGCAGAGACATTTTATCATATTTACTCTCAAATATCATTTAAAATCCATTTTCCAGGGGTTTTGTGAGTCAGCACATAATCAGGTCCATAATGGAAGTTGACATTATTTCTCAGGACATTTTTTATTACATTTCAACTCTACAAACATATTAGTGTGAAACCTTTGAAGGACTTACATTCCTCACCTGAGACCCAGAGTCACAGGGACATGAACACCTGAGACTGGGACACCATCCTGCAGCCCAGCCTGCCTGATGCAGCTCAGGTCCCATTGTAAAGTCCTCCTTTAAAATATGGGGGCAGCTGGGCCTCTGCAAAGCCATCAACAGATAGGGAAGAAAATTGCCTGGAACGTGGGTTCTGGGTGTAGACTCTAAAACTATTAACAGGCAGCTGAATCAGTTAAGAGTTTTAAGCCACCTTTCCAATACCCTAAATTAAACTCTGGGTCCTACTGAAGTGGAAGACAAAGGATTTATTCTGGCAAGAGCCAGGGAAGCAGAAAGCAAAGAGCTCTACCATCTCCAACACCCCAATGGAGGCGACTGCACTTAAAACCTGGAACCTGGAAATCATCAAAGAAATGGAGAGAGAGAGTGGCAGTTACAACCACATATTACTTGAAGCATGTTATCTCAGAAATCGTCAGCACACGTTCAGAAGGGCAAGCTCACATTTCACAATTCAAGGACAAGGTGGTCAAAGTGCAAGGGGGGAGCAGGGAGGTGTTGGCTTCCATGGGAGTGGGCTCATGATGAAAGGGAGTCATTTCACAAAGGCTGAAAATGGTGTGAGATTAGCTTAATTTTCAAATCAGCCCATAACATTCCCCTCTTTTCTAGAAACTATCAAATTTTTGACTCTTCATCTATGTTCGGTACAGGGCAGTAATAACTGTGCATATACTTAAGCTTAACAGAAGAGAGGCATTGCTTAGTGAATTTAATAGGCCAGTTTAAGCCAAGGGCCAGTGAGAATTCCCTGAAACATCAGGACTGCAGGTCCAGCTAGGTCTGTAAAGCAGTGGTTACCCAGGGGATCTGTTCATTTCTTCTTTGCAACCAGGACTCATTTTGTTTTAGTTCCTGATCTCTCCTGTGTATGTTTTCTCTCACTTTGGTAAGGGAACTTGTAATAACTCCAGGTTTGTTGATAAAAACTGCAGGCTTCTAGGGCCACACCAAGTCCTCCTTGGGACATAAACAATAGTTCTAGGCCCCTCCTGTTTTGGAAACATGAACTTGGCCAGAGATTGAACCTGTTCATGAAAATGATGAAGGGCTTGTTCATTATGGCCCAATTCTGTGTTTACCTCTTGGGTTAGGTGAGAGAGCCCTTGGTATCCTTTGCATAGCATGGTTGTTAAAACTCCAGTCGATTCATTACACCCAACCTGATTAGGGCTGTATTGAAACTAGGAATGGCCCTTTTGATTCTGTGATTCATATTTTGGACATGTCCAGTTGAGAGGAAATGAGTTCCCTCTGCCCCCTATAAACAAAAACCTGGGGTGACACATACACAACAATACAAGGAGCTGGGCTGTGAGTAGGGGAAATGCAGGGAGATACCCAATGTCACATGCAGACCAAGTCCCATTTGGAACAAATTAGGATACTGTGAAGTTTCCAGTAACATTACAGGAACAAACCCCTGAGGGACAGTTGATCCCAGATTTACCTTGGTCAGGGAAGATAAGACACGGGCGTTTCCTGTCAGTTAACCTGGGCTGAGGAGTGGTCCAGGACAACACAGTTAGGTTAACTTTTGTTTAGGGGTGTTCAGGTTGATTTGACCCTGACATAATTAATGGGTTTGTATTTGAGACACAACCAACAGACATTGGCTAGTGCAGGCCAACACTGGTTACTAACCTCTTGGACAGCAGGTAAAGTGTGGAATCAGTTGGGTCCTGGGGTTGTTTTCAGCCCAAACTGAGAGCCAACTTGAGTCAGTAGGTCCACCTGTATAGGTGGCTATCTTGACACAAGACTAAGAGGGACATTAAAAATTAAAAGGATCCCTACATTGACATGAGGGGAATCATCAGGACACACACAAACACACACACACACACACACACACACACACACACACATACACACACACACTTATATATAATGCCTCTTCAGGCAATAAAGATTGCCATTAAATTGGAGAAAATCATTATCCAAATGTACCATAAAAAAAGGCTCATCTAGGGCTGTCTGAACTCACATAGGTATTGATCCACTTGAGCTAGAATTCCATGAGGAGAAGACATGTTAAAATTGTACCTGGGGAGATCTGTAGCCTGGGCCTCAGGATTTTTTTTAAGTTTCATCTTTAAAGAATGGATGGGGTCTCAGTGAGTGATCCATTCCTCTGTAGGAGGTGTCTTCACAATTTTCAGTTGGATGTGATGAATCCATGCAGTGAGTCCATCCACCTTTATGACCATCAGGTGGTCAAGATGATGGAGTAAGGTCCTCTCCAGCTGAGTGTCATCCTTGCTTTTGGAATCCTTTGATGTCTCCTGGCTGGGACAATGTTAGAAACCAGTGGATCCTCTGTGTTGATTCTCAAGAAAGAATTTACAAGGCTTTTCTTGTATCTGCTGGAGAGACATAAGGTAGTTCACAAGAGACTGCTGGCTGACTTCAGCCACATGAACATCAGGCACCCAGGGGAGCAAAGGGGTGGCCTCCCATACAGGATTTCAAAGGAGAAAGAATTGCCTTGTAAGGAGTAAATCAGGACCACAAAGAGCAGCAGGTAAATGCATGGGTCTCCTAGCACCTATCACTTCTACATAGATTGTCAGTTAATTTATTCTCTCCAAAATGAGTTATTGTATGTAAATCCAACATTAAGGTTTTTTTCCCACAAAATTCCACTATCATGAGTCTGGAGTCAGATATCATCCACCAAGAGCTCTGATTTCTCTCCCACTTCTCATTAGCCTTCTCTTCTTCTAGTTAATAATGTGGGAGGGAAAGAAGGCTGGTGTTGGGATATGGAGCAAAGGCAGCATGGTGACTGGTTCTGGTTTAGAGAACAGGGCAGTCATTAAGAATCTCGGCTGACTAAGCTGTCTCCTTAAAGCACATTTGTAACCATTTTGAAAGGTCAAAAACTACATCCAGCCATTGGTTCACAAGTCACATGCTTGACACCACTGGAGGAGGTGTCAAGGTCTAAGTGAGGGATTATGAGCTTCTCAAGTCAAACTTTCTTGACCCGGAATGCTACCTTCCTGTGCAAATATCCTTCCTGACAGACCCTGTTAAAACCAACCTTGAGTGGATTATGGAAGTCTTTCCTGAAACATTCCTGAAGCACTTAGAGTTTAGTGAATTTATGTCCAGATGTGTCCAGTCTGAGCTGAATTCAACATTCCCAAACTCAGGTTAAAAACATAGAATTATGAGTTGTTAGAGGAAAACCCTCACGAACCTCACTGATTGGATACCAGATCCTGGGAAGGGGCAAAAGAAACTGGCTCCAAGAAAGTCCACCTGTCCACAAATGCCATCCTCCATGAACACCTGAGCCCTGCTGTGGGTGCAGGAGAAGACACAGCTGGACCAGTTCTGCAGAGACACAGAGCCAGGATGAGATGGAGCTTCCACATTCCAGGATCAGAAGATGCAGCAGTATCTTGAGACCTGATCCTGCCATGCAGAGGAAATACTAGGTGAGCAGTACCCAAGAGTAAACCTGTATCCATCCTTCATAGGCTCTGTGCTGGACAGAGGGGGCCAGACTGGGTCAGCAGGAAAGGAGAGGTACACAGAAACCCTGGCATGCAGGATTTACTGGGGAAGCAAAAGAGAGCCTAAGGGACCAAGCATCTTTGAGACCTGAAGGAAGTTGTGTTTTTCTCTCTTAGAGCCTCCTTTCCAGGGCCATGGGGAATGGAAAACTGCGGAAGGTCTAACCTTGTGTCTCTGCATAAAACAGTTGTGCAGCAGGTAGGAAGAGATTGAAGCAGATGGAAGCAGTTACTTCTTGCTGGGATCATCTGGTCTGCCTTAGTTGCCTCTGTGGTCTTCCTGAGAATAATGAATTGCAGCATCTCCAGACATGGTGGCTGAATCCAAATTCCTGGACTATTAACATCACACTGGAGACTATGCCTCATTTTCTAATGGAACCACAATTCAGGGGAGGCCTGAAATCCACTCTTGACTATTTATCTAAGTCAAGAACTAAGTACACCAGCATGCACATCCCACAGTGTGCAAGAAGACACTTGTTACTCTAGAAATGACTCTGTGGACAGGACATTGCTCAGGGTTTGTCTGCATGTGGCCACTGGAGGGGCCAGTGCACAGCAGTGTAGGAAGAGAGGGGCCACAGGAGTCCCTGGAAATCATGTTCAGGGAGACTGACCCTGGGGGTGACTGTCTTTAGCACTAACACCTCCTTTCTTTAATTCCCTAGGTTTAATTACAGGGCATGTAGGATGCAGGTGGACAAGGAAGTCAGCATCCTCATGATTCCATCGAGGAATAGTGCTTTAGTAGTTCAGGTTGTAGATTTACCTGAGGAAGTGTTTCCAGTCAGCCCTGGTGGCTGGGGATATTTGTCTCCTGTGTGGTTTCTTGGAAGAGGTCAAGGAGGGAAGACTTCTGCTCTGAGAGAAATCCCTGGGCACACTCTCAACATCTGCAGGCCTCAGGTGCTCTTTCATTGTAGTAATAGCCATGGGTCTGACAGCAATATCACCTCCACAGAGCAGCCTGGAGGTTGGGATGTGACTGTTAAACTATTAAGATGGTGCAGCGCAGACCACATGTTTATAAGCCACCATGCAGGGGGTACTTAGAGACATTGCTGACTATTACTTTTAGGACTAAACTGGTCTATGTCGTGAACACAGCCTCATGTGCCTTTATAAATTAAATTGAAATTAGAGTTTAATTTGAATATTTCAGATGTACTTGCTACATCCCAAGTGCTCAATACACAGAGGTGGGTGGTGGCAACAGGATGTTCTGTTGGCCATCGTTCTTCTGAAATCTTAATTTGTATATTTTTGATGTTGCTAAGAACACAAACCTTCCCACCATTGGTCAAGGGCCTGTGTGACTTCAGGGCCTTCCCAGTTGACACAGGTGGTGTGGTCTAGAGCTGTCCCTGGCATGTGTCTGAGAGGGCAGGAAGGAGGCTGCACTGACACATGGAAACCAGGAGACCTGGCTGAACTCAGCCTGCTTTTCTCCCCTGCATCCTCAGGAGCCTCTCTAAAGACACACCCTTAGCATCCAACGTGGATCTCAGAGGCCAACCCTTAACTTGCTTATGACAAATATCTCTTTTGCATCTCTGGTTGTCTGTTAGTCATTTGTCCTCAAGTAGAGGAAAGATTGTTAATATGAGGGAACATCTGTGTTCCTTAAAGAATCTGTTCCAGTGGTGGACACTATGGGGTCGGTTTCATGAGTAGCAGTGAAGATTAACAATGAATCCTCACTGGGACCCAGACTTGAAAATCCAAATGATGTTATGTCTACGATAAACCAGTAGAGGGCAGACAAGCCACAGCAAACCAGTAACCTTGCCTTAAATACTAGGTATTATAGGAATTTTCATGCTACTTTCACCAATTTGCACCAATTTGCAGTCCCAGCAGCAATGGGTGAGTGTACCTTTTCCCCATGTCCTCACCAACATCTATTGTTGCTATTATTCTTGATGATTGCCATCCTGACTGGAGTGAGATGGAATATACAGTGTAGTTTTGGTTTGCATTTCTTTAATGGCTAGAGATAGTGAACATTTTTTCACACATTTGTTGAATGATTGCATTTCATCTTCTGTGAAGTGCTTGTTAAGTTCCTTAGCCCATTTATTGTTTGAGTTAATTTTTCTTTTGGTGTTAAGTTTTTTGGGTTCTTTATTTATCCTTGAAATCAGTGCTCTCTCTGAGGTGCGTGTGGGTAAAGGTTTTCTCCCTTGTTTTAGGCTCTCTCATTTTGATATTGATTGTTTCCCTTGCTATGAAGAAGCCTCTTAGTTTGGTTCTATCCCATTTACTGATTCTTGATTTTACTTCTTGCACTTTAGGAGTCTTGTTAAGGAAGTCAGTTCCTAAGCCAACGTGGTGAAGATTTGGGCCTACTTTTTCTTCAGTTAGTTGTAGGTTCTCTGTTCTAGTGTCTAAGTCTTTGACCCACTTTGAGTTGAGCTTTGTGCAGGGTGAGAGATAGGGTTTAACTGTAATTTACTGTGTATGGATTTCCAGTGTTTCATAGGCAATTTTTTCACCAATATACATTTTTGGTGACTTTCTCTAGTACAGGATAAGTGTATTTATGTGAGTGTGTCTCCATGTCTTCTATTTTGTAACATTGGTCTACACATCTGTTCTGGTGCCAATACCATGCTGTATTGTGACTATGGCTCTGTAGTCCAATTTAAAGTCTGATATTATGGTACCTCCTGCTTCACTCTTTTTGCTAAGGATTGTTTTGGCTATTTTGGTTCTCTTTTGTTTCCAAATGAATTTCATGATGTCTTTTTCTGTTTCTATGAAGAATTTAATGGGCATTTTAATAAGAAATGAATTAAATGTGTATAATGCTTTCAGTAGTGTGACCATTTAGCAATGTTAATTGTTCCTATCGAAGAGCATGGCAGATCTTTTCATCTGCTAAGGTCTTCTTCAATTTCTGCCTTTAGATTTTTTTGAAGTTTTCACTGTAGAGGTCTTTCACTGCTTTTGTTAGATTGATTTCCACATTTTTTTGAGGTTGTTGTGAATTTCAAATGGAACCACAATTTGACCCAATCATTCAACTCCCAGGTTTATACCCAAAGTAATTCAAATCAGTGTACTACATTGATACAGCCAAATCAATGCTTATAGCAGCTCGACTCACAATAGCTAAAATCTGGAACCAACCTAGGTTTCATCTGTTCTTCAACAGATGAAAGGATAAAGAAATTTTGTGCTATATACATGCAATGGAATATTACTCAGTCTTAAAGAAGAATGAAATTTCAGCATTTGCTGGTAAATGGATAGAACTGGAGAATATTGTTATGCTAAGCAAAATAAGTCAATGCCAAATATCCAAAGCCCTAATGTTCTCTCTGATATGTGGATACTAATCCACCATAAGGATGGGGGAGAATAGAGTTATTTTAGACTAGACAGAGGGGAATGAAGGGAGGGGAGGGTGTTTGGGTGTAGGAAGGATAGTAGAGTGAATTGGACATTGATATCCTTTTTGCATATATGACTCCGGAACAGTGTAATTCTACAACATGAACAACCACACCAATGAGAAGTAATCCTCCATTTATATATGATGTGTCAAAATGCATTCTATTATCATGTACAACTAATTAGAACAGATTAAAAATACTAAAAAAATAGGAAATAGAAGATCACAGCACCCACAGCAGGTGCCTCACACACAGGACTCCATCTAGCAATCCTTCTCTCTGGTCCACAGTCACATCATGTGTGCTCTGGTGGACTCTATTCTGCTCCACCTGGTTTTACAGCAACCAAGCATCTCTAGGAATAACATCCAATACCAAAAGCTCAGTCGTGTTAAAATTTCAGATGGATTTCAGGACATTTTGGATTTTCAGATGAGTGCTCACTTGGTAAAGTCTGTGCAAAGCTTCCAAAATCTGAAAAACACTGAAATCTGAAACCATTCTGTTCCCCCACATTTGGAAAAACAATAATCAACTTGTGTTCTACTTTCTGATATTAAAATATGTATTCATTAAAGTGTACAAATATGTAAAAAATGTCCAATATTATGTATAATTAGAATTCACTCAAAATTTGAAAACAATATTTTGAATAAACTTCTTGTCCAGATACTGCTCCAAATCTCCATTTTATCAAACTCTACCTTAGGCATTATGATTCTTGTATATATTACCAAAAACCTAGAAGAGAAAAGTGAAGAAATTCTACTTTAGCAGATCCAAAATTGGTTGTGGTAGTTTCTCCTATTTGTGAGTCTTCGTATGAATATTAGAAAAATGGGGGGAAAAGGTAGAAGACAAATTGAGAATCACAAAAGAAGGGAGGATGTAATATGAGGTGTGAAGCTTTCCTTAACCAAATCTTACAAAGGATGAGGTTTCTTTAGTTTTTAAATTTATTTACTTTTGCGGGGGGAACCAGAGATTGAACTCAGGGACACTTGAAAACTGAACCACATCCTGAGCCCTATATTGTATTTTATATAGAAACCAGGTCTCCTGAGTTGCTTAGAGCCTCGCTTTTGCTAAGACTGACTTTGAACTTGCCATCCTTCTGGCTCAGTCTCCTGAGTGGCTGGGATTACAGATATGCACCACTTGGCCCTGCAACCTGTGATTTCTTGCTCCTCCCACCCTGCCCTGCTCTCCAGAGCCATGTCAGTGCCTGGGCCAGATCCCTGGGAAGCTCTGCCTCAGATGGAATTCAGAGGGAGCCATGCAGCCCCATTCAGCTCCTCTGCCTCCTGTTACTCTGGCTCCCAGCTGAGGGGACATGGGATGGTTCTGCACATCTGTGAAAACTCCTTCAATGCTGTGGGTCCTGTGTCCTGGCACCTCTGCTCAGCAAGCCCAGGGATTGAAACCAAATGTACTGCAACCATGCTGGCTGTGCTGTGGAGACTGTGGTAAGACCTAAATTGGACAAGGGATGTTTCAATCTTGTTTTCAATTTAAGTTACTATGTGAGAAATTGTGCCCACCCATACAGCAGCCATTCTCTCCATGTCTCCAGGGTAACAAGAAGCTGGAATGTTGGCAGCTATTGAACATGGCACCCGGAGAAGCCTGGACAGACACCTGGAGGCCTCATCTGTGCTGCATCCAGCAGGGCTACTGGTGTCCCTGCCTGGTTCAAGGGCAGTGGGTCATGGAGAAACTTTACCCTGTCCCTCAGTAGCCCTGAACCATGTCTGGAACTTGGAAGGGAGCTTTTGTGCAGTCCATATACAGAGTCCATCCACAGTATGACTTTTAGCCTTGGAAAATAGTAGGAGAGAGTTGGGAGAATGTGCTGTTGTCAGTGTTGCTCTTTCTTTGGAGTGAGCTTTATTTCTTTAGGTTTAAAAAACAGCTTCTTTACAAAATAAATTTAAAAGTCTCACTATGGATATATTCATTTGAGCTAGGAATGTTATTTTTGATCAATAATTAGATGGGGGCTTGGTGTTGTCCAGGAAGGAAGGTTTGGAGGAAATGACCCCTGGTGCAAGACTCATAAACCCTCCAGAGCATTCCCAATAATCATTCACCAGTTCTAAGCAGACACAGGGACAGAGCAGATGCAGGAAATGCTGATCTCACCACAGCTGCCTGGGAGGTCAGGCTGTGCTCAGCTTAGGTCCTGGGAGAAGCTGCAGGGCCCTCTGGCCCAGGGCATTAGCTCCACACAAGGGCATGGCATGATCCCCACATGTGGGAGATGAGGGCCCAGCAGAGGTTGTTCTTGGTGGTTGGATGCTCAGAAGCATCAGGATCCATGTGTGCCCTGGCCAGTTGACAGCCCTGCTGTAGACACCTGCAAGGACCTCACTGGAAAGACTGGGAGGGTGGCCGACTGGGTCTCTATGTTGGGTTATGTTGATAAGGAAGAGACCCCTGTTGAGCAGAGACCAACTAATTTGTATTCACTTGGAATTTCATTATTTCCAATCATGGCCAGTTCATAAGGTCCTGTTACAACTATTAAAAACATTTTTGTCTCCAGATTTTCAGTTGTGTTTATTCCAGGGTGTGACAACCTCTCAAAACAAGCCTTCAATGTCACTGAAGTGCCCCCTGATCTTTTCAGAGTCACCATGAGACTTGTCCCAGGAGTGCCCCCTGTGTGATCTCCAGTCTTCAAGGAAACCCCTGACTCGGGCCCTGGAAGGACATGGTCCAGAATAAGCATCTGACAAGGGACAAGGCAGACAGTATCCCAAATCCAGAACTAATTCAGAAGCAGAAAATGTGCCTGGATTAGCCATGATGCTCTTCCTCACTGAGGCCCAGAGCAGTGGAGTTGGCCGACTATGAACTGAACCACTGAAGCCATGAGGACCGAACAACCTCCCTCCTCTGAGACTGTTCCTGTCAGGTCTTCGTGTCACAGTGGTGAAAGGCTGACTACCACCTGGGTCCCATCTGTCCATCCCACATCTGCCATTAGCACTTCCCACTCCTGGTTTCCTGCAGAGTTTTGCTCACTAAGTGGCTAAGAAGAGAGGGTCCTGTCCCAGCCCCAGCACCTGTGCTGAGACCTGGACACACAGGTGAGAACAGAGAAGCCCCCGGGAGGGACTCAACTCTGAGGGCATGTCACCTCCACCACTGGGATCCCAGAAAGGCTGAGGGTCTCGTGGCCAGAGGGTTTACACCTTCTGTGGTCGTCACACACTGATGGCTGGGGAGGACCAGGGCATCTCCAGGTCTAGTACCTGTGTGTTTTGTTGCCAAAGACCCAGGGTTTAGAGAAACTCACCACCAAGAAAGGATGACTACCTAAGGTGAGGGACATGCTAGCTGCATGATTTCATGATCACATGATGCACAGAAACCTCACATTGCAACTCACAAATGCACACAAGTGTTAGGTCACACAAAATATTCAGGAGGCTGTCAGTTGACTCGTATTCAAGTCACTTAAAAAATACTTACTTGGAATAGATGCAGTGACCTACTCTTCTATGCAAGCCTAGCCTGGGCTACATGGTTCTGGGGAGATGCAAATGCCCCACGCATCAGCCATGCCAGTAATGAGACACCTGTGCAGCCTGGAATACATGTGGAAGCCCATTGCTCTCCTCTTTCCAAGTGCAAAAAGGGAAAAAGGGAAAAGGAGAATCTAGAAACTACCCTAATGTCCATCGAGGGTTCAAAGGAGCTGAGTGCCATGCTCCACACCTGTAATCCCAGAATCTTGGGAGGCTGTGGCAAGAGGATTGAAAGTTCAAAGCCCAACCCAGGAAAGTCCTAATGCAGACCCTGTCTCTAAATAAAATACAAAAAAAGAGCCGAGGGTGTGACTGTGTGGTTGAGTACCCAGGAGTTCGATCTCAGTTACCTCACCTTCAAATAAATGTTAAACATTTTTCATTTTACTTCTTTTTCTTTCTTTCTCTCTCTTTCTTTCTTTCTTTCCTTCCTTCCTTCCTTCCTTCCTTCCTTCCATCCTTCCTTCCATCTTTCTTTCTTTCTTTTTTTCTTTCTTTCTTTCTTTCTTCTTTTGTTTTTCTTTTTATTGAATTTGTTGTTTGGGGCTTACAGTTTCAGAGGCTCAATTCAGGGCATAGTTGTCTGACTTGATTCCATTAGTCTGGTCCCCAAGTGAGACCCAGGGTAGAAAGGTGTGGAGGAGAGAAGCTGCTCACCTCATGGTCCCTGGAAGTCACAGGGATAAGACAGACTGCTCAAGGACATGTCCCCAATGACCTAACTTCCTCCAGGAGTGCCCAGGAGTTTCCAGCATGTGTAATGTTACCAACCAGTTTGTCCAATGTATTATGATTCCACTCAGTGGATTAATCCACTGCTAAGGTTACAGCTTTCATAATCTCATTTCACCTCTGAACATTCCTACATGTATGAGAGCTTTGTGGGCACCTCATTTTGAAACAACAGCATCATGTCCGTGAACCCCTGAATTTCATGTTCATCTCACCATGAAAAATGCTTTCAATCTCTCTGTAAGAGTCCCCACACTCAGCAATTTCGGCTTCAGCAAATTCCTAGTCCTAAATCTGATACAAAACTCAAGGCAAACTCTTGTCTGTGAGCCCCTAAATGTCACTAATGAACACAGAACTTCTACCAATTTTTTCCCTGAGTATCATCAACACTATGGATTTAACCACATGCACTATTTCTTCTTTTCTCCTCAATGACTGAGATGCTGTGTCCTGAGGAGCTAGGAATCTACAGCCTGTCCATCCTGTCTTGGAGCCATGAGGATACAGTGGTTGTGAGCAACTGAGCCTGATCTGTAGGTCTCCACAGCTTCAACTCTGGCCTTAGTGGAACCTGCAGGTGTTGCACTTTCTCCTATTTGGATAAGTAGCACCTTGAGCCTGGGCACCCTGACACCTGTGAATGACAACACCAAACTACAGGGGGTTAGTCCTCATTCCTATTCATTCACTACAAGGATCCTCTTTCAAATGTAGATTCCAGAGAGTCACCCCCATGTTTCCTTACCAAATTTCCACTACACCGTGTCCACTAGACATGTTTCCTGATGCCATGGAGCCTTGCCACTGGTCACTGCAGGAGCTTGTTCCAGGACATGATGCTATTCAGAGAAACACCTGTATCAGTTCAGTAAATTCCTTTATATCAAAGAAATTCAAGTCTCCAGAGCTTTGCTAAGACAGGCAGAGACCTTTCTCTATACCTCAGGCATTGCAGAATCCTTGATACGTATCAGGAAGTCAGAGGTAATGGTCACACAGAGAACTGGCCTTGATTTTCCAGTTCTAGCTGCATCTAACTTCAGTCCATTGAATAGCTCTATGGGACCATGTTGTGCCTGCAGATGATTGAGGAGGAAGGAAGAGCGACTTTTATCTTTCCAGATCAATCTTAACCTAGATATTGGGAGGGTTTAAGCCAATAGTCATGGGAAAATGGAGATACAATCTTCAAATTCTGCTGAACCCTGTGTCTGATGAAATAAACATCCCACTACCTGGTCAGGTGCATTGATATGCACCTTATTCAATGAGTAGAGTAGGCACGTTCATTGTCAGGTTTGTGCCTCTGGAGTAAGAACGAGTGAGGTTGCAGAGATGCATTCTTGACCCCTTCTACCAAATCTTCCCAGTGACCTTCACAGCCTGGCTGCCTCTGAGAAGTGCTCTCTGCAGGTGGAAGCAACAGGAGGAGCAGCTGGGGCAGCCCAGCGTCACACTTCTGCTTTCCTGGGAAGTTTTTGTCATGGCCTGTATCACTGTGGGAGGGAAATTGATACTTTGTTGACATCTTCAGGCTCCAGGCTGCTGATGGTGAGAGCGAAATCTGCCCCAGATGCACTGCCACTGAACATTGATGGGACCCCACATTGTAAACTGGTTACATCATAGATGAGGAACTTAGGAGCTTGCCCTGGTTTCTGCTGATACCAGTGTAAATAATTGCTAATGCCCTGACTGGCCCTGCAGGTGATGGAGACTCTGTCACCTTGAGATACTGACAGAAGAGATGGAGACTGTGTCATCTGGATGTCACTTCTGGCACCTATTGTTGAAAAAAATGCAAGACACAGATATCCACAAAATTACACCCATGTAGACTGCAGGGCAGGTCTCTGAAATCTTTGGGCTGAGAATCTCCTTACCTGGGATGCAGAGCAGCAGGAGCCCCAGGAACTGAGCAGGGGTCCTCATGTCAATGCTGTGTCCTGATGGGACTGACTTCTGCACAGGGTGTGAGCAGCCTATTAAGAAGTCCTCAGGGCAGTGGGTTGGGCTGTGGGCACATGCAAATCAGCAGGGTGGGCAGGCTGGGCACAGCTGCAGGGCTGGCTTCTCTCAGTCACTCAGCACAGGTCCCTTGTTCCTTGGTGTAACAGCAGAGAAACACAGATCTACTACAGAAAATGTGTTCCTCTAGGCCATGGACTGAATACTGCCATTTATATATGAACAGTTCTGCTTCCTCAAATGTTGAAGTTTGAACCTTAGAGAAGCACACCGAGGCAAGCATATTAAGCTGCTTTTATTTAAAAGTAGCACCACAGAGTACTCCCAGAAGGGGTAAGGGTCCATAGCTGGTATTCTGGTATCCTGAGAAGTGAGAGAGCCATGCCCCTTTTACACATTTCCTTTCTTTGTTCTCCTGCCCACGCCCCCTCATCTCTCTCCTTTCTGTGTATGTGATTAGGCACAGGAGGTGCTGGTGGAGTGGCCAATCAGAGAGAAGCAGATGGGCAGTGGTAGGGCCAAATGGTGAGATCCAAGCCGGAAGCATCCCAGGAGCCAATAAGTAACATCTCACTCTCTGCCACCTTTAGGGAGGAGTAGTATAGACAGGTAATCATGTCAATCAAGAGCTCTGATGACACTGACTGTCACCCTCCCTGGGTGGTCTCCAAATTTCCAGATGCAAATGGGCCTCCATTATCTCATTCGGACCCACACCATCTACCTACACTACCTGCCTGCCCTTCATCCTGGCTTCATTCACACTCTGATTATAGGGACTCCTTTCTGCTGTAAGGAAATGCAACAGTGACTAATGGGTTGCTTGGAGCTGAAAGGGGCAAAGAGTTTGGAGTTCCCTTTTAGAAATCAGGACAGTGGAGGGGTCCATGGTAAAAGTCTGGTTGGGGAAGAAGAGGTTGTGAAGTCACCTGGGGGTCAGTGAGTCTATGAGAGAGAAAAAAAGACATAGGTACTGAAATGAGGTCAATACACACTAAAGGCTGCAGCATCTGGAACATGTCAATGAATGTCGTGAAGATGATAGAGTCAGTGATCTCTCACCATGAGGTGTACAAGAGGAGAAGTTGATCCCATAACAAGGCCTCACAGACTGGAGACGACAGGCCTTTATTTGGGAACATGCATCTTTAACATTGTCAGAATTATGAGGAATGTAAATGTAACATTAATTTTTGTTTGTTCTAATGAGTTTTATATGACAGCAGAATGCATTTACACATTTTGATAGATCATACACAAATGGAGTGTAATTTCCCATTTTTCTGATTGCACATATGTAGGATCTCATTGGTCATGCAGTCACACATGCACATGTGGTAATAATGTCTGTCTCACTCTACTATCCTTCCTACTCCTATACCCCTTCCCCTCCCTTCACTCCCTCTACCTAATATAAAGTAACTCTATTCTCCCCTAGCCACCACCTTATTGTGAATTAGCATCTGCATATAAGATGAATCATTTGGCCTCAGGTTTTTTGTGTTTGACTTATTTGCTTAGCATGATATTTTCCAACTCCATCCATTTACCATCAAATGATGTAATTTCATTCTTCTTTAAAGCTGAGTCATATTCCATTGTGTATATATATATATATATATATATATGTATATATATATATATTATTATATATATATATACCACAGTTTAAATTCCCATAAAATATAGTTAAGTTACTTAATATCATCTGATTTTAGTAAACTATCCTTTTGTTGTTATGACCTCTATGTTTAGTAGAGTTCCCATTATTTTGTTATTTAGACTAGATAATCATTCTATTGAACGTTGATTAGTCTACCTGTGTAGGAGGCTGAAAAGATCTACAGGCCTTACACTGACTAAAAACTTCTAACTCTGGCACTTTCCCTTGATAGTTATCAGGCACTCCTGCCTAATAATATCTCTTCAGTGGCCTCCACTATTACTTATTCTTGAGGTTAACACAAGTGTACTTCTTAAGTTAAATTTACTATTCTTTCTTCTTTTTAGCACCCAGGAATTGGTGTGTGTGTTCATTTTAATTGTTTTGATAGTTGTTTAAGATCCAGCTGGTCAAATTGATCTTGTTCCTGTCTGCTCTTAAGAGTGAGCAGAATTCCCACAGGGGTCACTTGTGGGGAACTTGAGAGCAGCTCCTTAGCTCCTTTAGTGCCACTTACTAGGTAGGGTCTCCTTGATCAGGTAGCTTCCTTTGGAAGATTCAGGAATGTCTCCCTTTTCCAGTGACCCTCCTCTTTGCAGCAGGTGAACTGAGTGGCTCTCCATTTTCCTATTTCGATATCACACACATGTATTGATAGACAACAGGATATGCACATAACACTAAAGCAAAGGCCTTGTAGATGTCTGAGGCCTGCTGGCTCCTCCCCTTCAGGGGAAGGACAAGGGATTTCTCCTTGCTCCTCCAACTCCTGACAGTGAGCTCAGTGCTGGCTGAGCTCTCTGCAGTGCTGAGTCAGCACCCTCCACACTGGGTGAGCTACACCAACCCACTGACCAGCTGACTGGGAAGCCTGTCTGTGTTGTGTGGTCCAGAGCAGGAGTTTCTGGAACAGGTTTGTGCTGAGACACAACGAGTCCTGTTGTGTGGCCATGTGGCCCAGCTCATTGCTAGGGGAAAAATTGTGTGTATTTGATGAGGACAGTGTGTGCCTCTGACAAGTCCCTAATAGTCACAGCATAGACCTGTAGAGGACTAGAGAAGAGCTGGCCATCCCCAGGAAGCCAAAAAGAAGCAACTCCTCCCTGGTCACAAAGCAGCTCCCAGGACATCACTGAGCCCGTCACCGATGTCCATGGGCTCTGAGTAGCTGAGTGACTGAGCTGCACCTCACATGGGGAGTGCTGGACTCAGAACAGGGCAGCACCCACTGGCTCAGCACTGCCTATGTCAAGTTGGAAGCAACACTTTGGGGACTGGGCTCACCACAGTCAGAGGATCCACTTGGAATAGGTGGACAGGTGTCCTGAGGTCCCTCACCACTTCTCTCCTTACCCTAGCACCTCTGCATCAGCTCTGTCCTAGGACCTCACAGATTTCACCAAGCAGGTGATGCCCCAGGGAAGAGAAAGCTGGGCTTTGTACTCAGTGCTTTCGCATCATAGGTGGGAAATCATCATGGAAACCTCAGGCAGGAGCCCCAGACAGCTTCTCACTAAATTTATTGTGATTCTGACCAGAAAGCAAAACAGCAGAGCAATTTCTTAAGCAGGAAACACGGTGCTCAGCCTAATGCTGAGGTAGAAGCCAGGTCCTCGCTATTCAGCAGCGTCAGAGCAGATGCAGGAGGAGGAACCAGGCAGGTTCATGTGCACAGGATCTCCTGTGACTGACCTGCTCAGGAGGTTTTGGAAAGTGGAGTCACTTGCTCAGGAATGCAATGAAACCTCAAAACCTGCTGGACAACAGGAATTTACATCTCAAGTTCTGGAGGCTGAAAGGTCACAAAGAAGGGTTTGCTCCCTGGTGAGGCCTCTCTGTCCAGCTCCATGGTGTCCCTTTCTGTGACCCCTAGCCCTCCCCTTGATGACTGTGAGCAGGGAGGGGAGCTCTCCCTAGAGGCCCTTGGAGGGTGGACACATGTGGAGTGGGGTCAGCTCCCACCTGCATCCCCTCACTTAACTCAGGACCTCCTTCAGTCCCTTCCTCCACCTGCAGCCACACTGGGGTTGGGCTTTAGCCATGAAATCAGGGAACAGGATTCAACCTATACCACATAGGCTCTGGGGACACAGAGAGCAGGGACCATGCTGGGCTTCCAGCCAAGAGCATTGAAGAGCTTCCCCATGAGGCAGCCCCTGATAGCTCCTCCCATGAGTCTCTTGTCACAAACCCACACTGGTGAAGCCTGAGGGGCTCCCTGCTGATAAGAGGACACACTCTTATTTCCCTGATATTTGGGGATAAGGCAGCTCTGTTTGCTGTGGTTTGTCTGCCATCTACTGGTCTTCCTGCGACATGACATCCTCAGGGTGTTAGAGGCTGGGTCCCAGTGAGGCTTCACTGAGTCTTCACTGTTATTCATGGAGTTGATCCTATTGTACCATCACTGGGATATTGTGTTCTGTAGGGAAACAGACATTACCCCATAGCAGTAATCTCCTACTCGAGTACAGAAGACTAACAGACAACCAGGGGTTCAAAGAGAGATTCACCACAAGAGAGTTAAAGGATGCTCTGTGATCCAGGAGATTTGACAAAGGTGGACTTCAGAAGGTCTCCTCAGGACTGGAGGGTATAAGGGTGGGTGGGTGGAGCCCAGGCCTCCTGGTCTCCATGTGTCAGTGCATCAGCATCTCATTCCTGTCATGTGACCATTTTCTTGGCATTTTCATTGCACACTGTCCTTGATTGGATTCTGGAGGATTTTTTTTTCTAACTCCCTAAGTGATTTACTATTTAAGGAGTTTATGTCCAGGTGTGTTGAGCTACAGTTGTCTTCACACTCTATCATTCAGGTATGAATACCAGGATGCAGAATCACGACAGGATAAAGAAACACAAGACAGAAACCTGGGATGTTAGTTCCATAGAATGGATGCAGGAACCTGGTCATGGGAAAGCCTCATTTTCCACAAATTCCCCCTCCTTGGAACCCTGGGACCTGAATAGGTGGAGGGGCAGGAATAGCTGTGAGAGCCTCCTTGTGCAGAACACAAAGCATAAAGTAAATGGTCACATCCACATTCCAGGTTGGAGATGTGGGAGATTCCCCAGCCTTGCCCTGGCTGTGAAATGAAATGAATGTGAGCAGGACCAGGAGCAATTTCTGGAACCATTGTTGACAGCATCTGTGCTTTGACAGATTGAGCAACCTATTGTTCAGTTCAAATGAGAAGGAAGTACCTACCTGGGAATCAGATTACTCTTGGTGATTCACCTTTAAATCTGCCTGTATTGGGGACATTATGACTCTTCAAGATACTCCGTCCTCACCTGGTAAAATAGGGATGTAATAGCAAGGGCTCCCATCCTCTTTATCTCTCACATTTTTTCCCAGGGAAGAAAAGAAGCCCCAGGACACCATGGATCCTTCAGACCTGAATCAAGCTCAGTTTCCTCTCTCCCACATCCTTCCCAGTGCAGTGTAAAGAGAAAAGTGCAAGAGGTCTGACTTGGTGCCTCTGGAGGAAGCCATGGTGCCCCAGGGGAGAGAGGGCAGGCAGAGACAGCATTGAGGTTAGTGGGGGGACTGAGCCCCCATGGTAATCTGTGTGGCCTTGCAAACAGCAACCCTGCAGCGTCCGCTGGCTCCAGGCTGTGGTGCAGAAGGAGGAAGGCTGCCCTGATCCATGGCCAGTGATCCGGGCTAGGACTCCACAGGGCCTGCTGGAGGCACCATGGCTGAGGCATGTGCAAGCCTGCCCAGGCTTCTGCTGGGTCCAGGCTGAGGAGCTGACAACACTCTGACTGGCCCTGCAGGTGAGGGTGGCTTTTTCCCCTGGAGACAAAGCCACACACACTGGAGTCTGTGTCAGCACAATTTCTCCTGTGGTGTCTGAGGTGGAAAGGAAACAGGAAGGTCCTTGTGAATCTAGGTCACACCCATGGTCTCCACAGTATAGCCAGGATCCTGTGGGCACACAGAGCTTGAATCACTGGGCTTGCTAAACAGAGGTGCCAGGACACAGGGCCAACCACACTTAAAGAGCTTTCAGAGGTGTGCAGAACCATCCCATGATCCCTTGCCTGGGATCCAGAGTAACAGGAGGAAGAGGAGCTGAATGGGGGCCTCCATGGGTCCCCTGGGTCCCACATGAGGCAGAGCTTCCCAGAGACCTGAACAGGCACTGATATGGCTCTGGAGAGATGGGTGGGCAGGGAGTTGGGCTGGGCTCCCATCTGCAGGGACTCTGCCTCCTCCTGTCTGCACCTGAGCACCCATGCCCAGGTGGTCAAGTCAGAAAAGCAGGGGCTCAGCCTGAGGCCAGATCTCCCTCCTGTGCTCACAGAATTTCATCTCTGCTTCCTCAGGCCTCACCTGCTCATAAACTGGCCAGATGGTGTTACAACAATACCACAGGGAACACTGTGGAGGCCTGTGGTCTCACTTTTCTCTTTGTCCCCCAGGCCAGGTCACTTTTCTCTTTGTCCCTCAGGCCAGGTCCCTTTTCTCTTTGTCCCTCAGGCCAGGTCACTTTTCTCTTTGTCCCTCAGGCCAGGTCACTTTTCTTTGTCCCCCAGGCCAGGTCCTCTCCACAAGGGCAGGGATACCCATGCTTGGCAGGAGGAGCTGATCCACTCACAACTCTTCTTTGTTACTTGCTGGTCTTTCCCACAGGCCAAGGAGAAATTTGTCCTTGGTAAGATGTAGGTATGAGTAGCACTCATTAGCCCTGAAGTGTGGGTACATGGAAACCACCAGTGCCCAGGTGGCCAGGACCTGGCTCTAACCCCTATGAGTCCAGGACAACAGGTCCCTGATCTGGATCAGTGGTGCCCAGCCTGGGGGAAGGTCTTTCTTCAGTGACCCTCTGACACCCTCACCTCTCCATCTTGCCTGATGTGCATGTCTAACCAGATCCCACCTTCTCCCCTAGGCAATGTGGAGGACCTCAGGCCCTGGTCCTGCCCTACAGGGGACCCAGCTGTTTTCCTTTTGCTCTTCAGGATGGGGTATATGGGGAGATGAGAGGACTTTCCCTGGTCAGGGTGAGCAGCTCCTCAGGCTTTATTTCCAAGTTCTGACCCTCACGTCCTATTAATCTGCTTTTCCCAAAGGAGTTCAATCATTTTGCTACCTTGACCATTCTTTAGGTCACAGAGAATTAGTTATATTAATGCTACTTCAAGTTCCAGTGGAATCTTTATCCATTCAGAGCTTCTTCCTGAAGGAGAGCATGTCTCCCAATGTTCTAGAAGTTACCAGCAGAGAAGCTGAAGTTGCCCCTTGTCTGTGGTGTAGAGCCATCAACCACAGGCCTTGTGGTTAGAGAAGTGACATCATCGCCCCTTGCTCCAGGTCCATGTCGGTGACACTGAGACTTAGTAGCATCTGCATATTCCTAAGCAGCAGTGAATAACTTAGCAGAGATCCATGGAAACAGCCTTAAATCCAGTACCAATTCTTGTCCTCACATTCCCATCAGACCCCATCCCTGTTGTCCACTAACCTGCTCAGCCCCTACTTTCTCTCTCCTCCTGGTGCTGTCACCTGCTCAGCCCCTCAGTCCTGCCCACTGACCCTGTCCACCATGTTCCTTCAACCCTCTGTTGTCCAAGCTCCTCCTGGGACAGGCTCACTGGATTCACAGTCCCTCCTTCTTGAAGACAGGTTATTCTCCCTGTCTAGTCTTTTCTCTATTTCCTTCATACATATAAGTCATATTAAAGCAAAATGCCACTGTCCCTTTGGGGATTTCCCCAGGATGACTCATTCAAGGTTCATCTCTAAGGACTTTATCATGTATCAAGTCAGTGAGAAAATAACTTAGGATGATATTTTGTAAGAATATATTTACCTTCTTCCTGGATAAGAAAATAATTTAGAGATTCATGACTAGGAATTTTAATTTAAAAAATTAGGTAAAAGTATAAAATAAATTAGAGAAAAATATACAACAGAAATGCAACACATTCATATCCAATGTATCTCCATTCATACCTATATATATAAAGGAGTTAGTAATATACTACTAATCAATAAATGTATGCCTTATATATTAATATACAGTATTAATGCACCTCAGGCAAAGTACATACTAGCATGTGCAATACTGGTGTTGCATATATTAATAATATAGCAATGATATGTATGTTGACATATGTGTGAGACCACACCATATCCACATGTCAATGCTGTCCCCAATTTGAAAGCTCTCTGGCTGGAGGATTGCTGCCATTATCAGGAGCCTTCTGGCTTTTGCAGGTATGAAAAGAAGCATATAGGACGCTCGCAATGACTCTCAAACTTCTCCTAGGTATAAAGGGGAGGCTCACTGAGAAGCCCTGGAAAGCAGTAGAGGCTAGTGCGGCTTCTGTTGACATGGAGTTCCTAGATCCTCCTGCCTCACCAGTCATCTAGTTCCAGTGACATGAAGCTTGCAAGCCCATAGGGAGAGGAGAAGGCTGCCATCTCAGGTCACTCTATACGCCACCTGTGCCTAGGGCTCTACCCCAGGGCAGGACAGCATCTGGCTAGAATGAGGAGTCCATCAGAACTTGACATCCAGGTGCACACCTCACTTGTACTTGTCCTACTTTCCTGAGGGCCCTGAAGCCACGACATCTCTGTAAAAACTAGCACAGAGCAAGCCTCCCTGAGGGCCAGCAGGGGCCGAGCCAGGTCAATCACACATGCATGGATGAGCAGCGCTGCCTGAGCCCTCGCAGAGCTGCTCCTCCCCTGAATGGATGAGAGGGCTGAGCAGCACCCATGGAGCTCTTCTTAGGTTCTTCCTATAGTCTGCCCACTCCATCCTGCACAAGACTGCCATCAACCAGACTCAGGGCCTGCTCTCCTGACATCTTGGAAACCCTGTCCCACCCCAATAAATCTGCTGCTTTCCTGAGAACTCAAACTCTTGCTCTCCTGACCTTTCCCTAGTTCTCAGTCGGGCTCCCGCACTGATACTGCCCCACATTCCATGGAATCACCATCCATTCAGCAGCAAAGCTTCACCACAGCCGCAAAATATCCACCCGATGGCCTAAGTCTGTCATGCTGGGCCCTGAGTCAGGCCATCTGGGTGCAGATGGAGCTCTATCACTGACAGACTGTGTGACATCAGGAGAGTCTTCAGACTCCCTTGGCCTCACAGTGCACATCTGTGCAGCCGTGACACCACCAGCATCTTCCTGTAGCTGTTACTTTTTTCTAAGCAAGACCAGGCCTTCCAGCAGCATCTAGCAGAACACGTGGGTCTCCTGATTCTGCTGTTATGGTCTCCATGTGATAATGCTCATCATCATCATAGGAAGAGTAGCTGAGCAGAGGTCCATGGGAATCACCCTTCTGTTTCACCCAAGCAGGCTTGATCCACAGCCACCTAGGCTCTGGGTGTCTTTCACATACCTGCTCAGGACTCCTAAAATCCTACTTATTTTCTCTGAATCTGCACTGAAATGCTCAGATTTTCAATTGTGTCCACTCAAATATGATCAGTGTGTTTCTCCTAACTATCCATTATCTAAACATCACTGTGAGAAAGCTGCACAGGTCCTTCTTCATCCTTCCTTCTTAGACAATCCTCATCTCTATTATGATACTTTCCTCTGTGATGGGAGGCTGCAGACTGGAGGCCAATGAAGTGAGATGCACCTCAGTACTAGGAAACACAGGACCAGATGGGAGGTAGGGAGACCAGGATGTGTCCCTAATTCCACTTGGGTCCATGACCCACAGAGATGGCAGCAGTATGAGTCCAGGTTCAAAGGCCTAAAGCATGGGGTCAATGACCAAGGATGGTGGCAGAAAGAGCACATCCTCTGGGGAGGACATGCTTGATGAAGAACAAAGAATGTGTGCTCCTGTTACTCCTCTGCACTCACCTGGGCCTCAGAATAGGTAGCAGAGCCACCTACATCCAGGGAGCATCCTCACCATGTTCCCTGAACATCACACCAATCTTCTCTAATGCAGCCACAGAGACACACACAGAGCAAGCTTTACAAATGCTCCAGGTGTCTCTCCATCAGGTGAAGATACACCACACAACCATGTACCATGGATTCTTCCCAGAACTGCACAGAAGTAATGAGGTCTGCCTTGATGAAATCAAGTGAACTATACTCATGTCTGTGATGCTGTGTCTGAGGAGGAGCTAGGGGATTTTAGTGCAGAGGACCCTCCCTCTCCCTTCTAGGAAATCCTACAACTGAACTTCTGATCCTGGCTGCCCCTGAGAAGTACTCTCAGCAGGTGGAGGCAGCAGGAGGAGCAGCTGGGGCAGCCCAGCCTCACACTTCTGCTTCCCTGGAGGTTTTTGTCATGGCCTGTATCACTGTGGGAGAGGAACTTTTATACTGTTGACAGTAATAAGTGGCCACATCTTCAGGCTCTAGGCTGCTGATGGTGAGAGTGAAATCTGTCCCAGATCCACTGCCACTGAACCTCGGGGGACCCCAGATTGTAAATTGGTTGCATAATTGATGAGGAGCTTAGGAGCTTGCCCTGGCTTCTGTTGAAACCAGTTTAAATAATTGTTAATGCTCTGACTTGCCCTGTAGGTGATGGTGACTCTGCCTCCTCTCAAGGCTGATAGGGGGGATGGTGACTGGGTATCTGAATGTCACTTCTGGCACCTAACATCAAACACAAAGCAAGACACAAATTTCCACACAATTAGACAAAATTAGAATGTAGGACAAGTCACCTATCACTTTGGGCTAAGAAACTTCCTACCTGGGAGGCAGAGCAGCAGGAGCCCCAGGAGCTGAGCAGGGGTCCTCATGTCCATGCTGTGTCCTGTTGGGACTGATACCTGCACGGGGTGTGAGCAGCCTATTAAGAAGTCCTGAGAGCAGTGGGCTGTGTTGTGGGCACATGCAAATCAGGAGAATTGGGCTGGATGGGCACAGCTGCAGGGCTGGCTCCTCCCAGGTCCTTCAAACATGCTCAGTGTCCCCTGGTGTCCAAGGTCACACCAGGGCATCTCAGAATTGCCTGGGGAGAACATGTTTCCCTGGCCATGGTCACAGTCTACCTGCTGTGCTGTGAGTGGTGATCTGGAGTCACTCTATGGTTCAGGACACGCAGTCCTTGTGTGTCTTAAGCACAATCCTATGTGACTGACCCTTGGAGAGGAGGAAGGACTAAGGAACCTAGGCGCATATTTCCTACTTGGGATGGAAAACAAAAATGAAGACAGGAACAGAAATGTGTAAACTCAGATGTGTAAACCGAGGTGATGTGAGGTTTCTGGACGTTGGTGGAGCATGTCTAAGATGCAGGGAGGAGGCACCCACTCCTGGTCCATCCCTCCCTGCTTCAGTGTCCCACAGAGCACACTCACACACACGATGGTGCCCAGGTTCTCCAGGCCAGCAGATCCAAGCCCAGCCAGGCTCTTCCTCTTAGCTATCTTTTAGGAGAAGTAAGAATAAGTTCAAAGCTAATGAAAACTCCTATAACCATTGAGTGTTGGAGAATATAGGGCTGGGATGGCATTTTGGTAAAAAAAAGCAAAGATCCAGATTCTTCATTTATTTCTGTTCTGCCAGTATCACCACAGGGGGCTTTTCAGTCCTGGTCTTAATACCTCAGGGCCTCAATAGGGCTGCAGTGTCTCTAAACATCAAGTCTTCCATCAAGGCCTCTTTCTCCAGGAATAAATCAGGGCAAAGTTCTTCACCCTCACTCTTCTTACAGGACTCATGCACCCCAGGAACTCTCCACAATCCTCTTCATGTTTTTCTTGGTGCTTTTGACTGCACCGAAGGCCTGTGCATGCTACACAAGTTCTCCAGCACTGAGTCATGGCCCCCCACCTCCCTCTCTCACTTATAAATCATTTCTGAGATGAGCAGCTTTGTACCCTGGCCACTCCTCCTGCCCTGGTCAGGAAGGCCTACCTGTCCTTACCACTAACAGCAGGACAGAGTGGTGATCAGTAAACTACAGGATAAGGGGAGGTTTTGTGAGTTTTCCCCTGTTTTAGTATCACTGTGCTTGTGTTGAGCTGGTTAGGAAAGACAGCTACAATGGAGTCTTCACATACTTGGGGATGAAAAAAGTACATTCAGATCCTACGACATGTACAATCAGGAAAATGAGGGAAAAGGAGAAGTTTATTCCTTTTATGTATGATTTATCAAATTCTTAAGTGCACTCTACTGCCATGTATAACTAATCAGAACAAATAAATAATTTTTCAAAAAGTACATTCAGATCAAATTCTACTTGACAATCTGAGCTACCCATTGTGGAAATGTCCTGGGTTTTGGATCAGGGACAGGACTTTGCTAGTGCAGTGGATGGAGAGGCTGGAGCAGGGGCTCAACCAGGCTGAGCTCAGGCTGGTGCTGCCCCAGAGCTGCAGGCTCTGGCCCTGGGCCGTGAGGACCTGGCTGCCCTTGGCAATGGGCTGAGGACCTGGGGAGCAGAGACCCTGCCCTCAGGCTGCCTGGAAGGGGATCCAGGGAAGGAAAGTACTCCACACCCTGGAACTGAGCCAAGATGCAAGCTCACAGTCAGGGCGAGGGCCATAGAGAACAGGAGTCATTGCTGGGCCCTCTCTGTAGGGTAAGTGAGTTCAGTGCCATGATCACTGCTCTTGGGGCCTCCATGCCAAAGAGGAACAGCAAAACCATCCCTGCCCCAGGGTCTCAGTGAGCATCTTTTCTGCTTAAAAAATCTCTACATTGTATGTCTACTCTGTGCATGGAATAATTTAAGTAAAACATTAATAAGTGATCATTGTAACTGAAAAACATACCATTTTCAGTTCTGGCAAATTGACACAACAGGAAGCTCCCACACGGTGCTCCACCATGTGGCCCTTCCCTGCTTTAGAGTCTGAGCAGCATGGTGCTCAGGACCCTCCTTGAGCCTGTGGAGTGACCAGCTCCTGGCTGAGGACTCTGGGGACGGAGCTGACCTTGCAACTCCTCCCCTCCCTGCCTTCCCTCCTCGTATGGGCACATCCTGTGTTTTCTCCACACCACTGACTGGAGCCTGCAGTGTGCTCTGTCCCCTCATCGGAATTCGCCCTCACTGCACACAGGGCTGCAACATCTTCAGAGCTGAGGCCCTGTCCTCTCACACAGCCTGGCCCACTGCTGACCCTGCGTTCTGATCCCAGTCCTTGAGTCCACAGGGAATTGTCATCATTGCCAAGTTCTGGTCATTACAGATCCTGAAGTAAAATAAAAATGCTCATGAGTTGGCCGTAAGGAGACTTGAGCCACTGTGCACAGAGCCCCAGCAATCCTGGACCCGAGAGGTGGGCAGAGCTCCTGAGACACAGGGTCCTGCATGGGACAGACACAGCTGGTCTGTCAGGGTTTCTGAGATCTGGCCCTGGTCTGCTTTAAATGTCATGCATTTTCATCATTTACTGGCAGGTGTGTGACACAGCAACTTGTGGGGTTTGGGGTCTGGGGACCCAATGCCTTGACTGAGGATCTCCTCTCCCACGTTCATGAAGCTAATCCTCCTCCATCTCTCACTGGGCCCAATTCTGCAGGAGTCTCATTGTCTAACTAGTTATAGACAAAATGCCAACATTTCACCACACATTCTGAAAACATACTGGTCTTAGCGTAGGTTGTGACACCTGAGATGCCAAAGATGTGGTTCTGGGAAAGAGCAGGCCCTGAAGGATGTGCAGGGCAGAGTCGTAGGGTGGGGGAGGCTGGGGCCTCCTCTAGAGCTGCCAGCCCAGCCTCACCCTTCCCCTTCAACCTCTCCAGTGCACCTCTGTGAGTGCACAGCAGAGCTCAGGGCTGCTGCCCAGAGCTCCAGTGCTCAGCAGTGGTATTGACTCCCTGCACCTGAGGTGCAGCATGGAAGCTCCAGCAGCCACCTCCCTCTCCATCCCAGCTGGTGGGGACAGAGGAGGGGAAGGGACCTACCCTGGAACCCCAGGGCATCCTCCTTAAGCGTGTTCTGGATCACCAGCTTCACACATGACAATTTGAGGACATCTCAGCAATGCTGCCTCGACTTTATCAGACACATGACCTTGGAGGTGGATCAGGAGCATGGCCATGGGGGAACACTGCAGTGAGGTGCTGCAGGGGCTTGGGTCCTGGCTGGGGTCCTGCCTGAAGCAGGGACGCCACAGACAAGTCGCCTCCAGGCCACTAAGTAACAGACTGACAAGGTGGAGACAGAAGGAGGAAGGGGAGGTGTCTAGCTCTGCTCCACTCTCAGAACAGCAGACCCTGTGCCCTTGAAACTGGCCATCAAATTGAAGATGAAGACAGCTGTCCTCGAGCACTCTAGAGGCAGATCAGAAACCACTTTGTAAAGGGGGAAGGAGAAAATGGAGACGGAGCTGAACTGTGTGGATTTGCACCTTATTATTTGACCACTTTTAAGATGTATGTCTTTTTGGGGTGACTTTGCTTTTTATCAAGTCTCTATGTTTGGTTAATCAACTAATGGTGTAGCTTTTGATTTGAGTTTCAGTTGTTTGTCTTCTCTGGGGATGTTTGTGACTTGGCCTCTTTCTAACTTCCAAAGCTTAGGTGTCTTGCTGAATGTATGTAGACCTCTATCTTCAAGGTGATACATATTTCACTTGGGACACTGAACAAATGAGTGCACCCTATGACCCTTTCCTAGCTCTTGTAAGAATGCTGGATAAATATACACACATGAAAATGCATCATTTGCTGGAATTAATTTTCAAGTTACTGATCAGGAATTGCCTGGTGTGGACTGGGGAGATAGCTCAGTCAGTAGAGTGCTTGCCTTGCAAGCACAAGGCCCTGGGTTCGATCCCCAGAACCGCAAAAAAAAAAAAAAAGAAAGAAATTGCATGGTGAATTGATGTTGCTACCATTTCTTAACACAGTATAAAAGTGAAATATCAATAAAATAGCTTTGCACTTGCTCCTTACTGTACTATATCCCCTAAGTGGGGGACAGGATGTCCTCTCCTTCCTCTTCCTCCCTCCTCACTATTGTCTCTTTTCCATGCTCTACAGCACATGAACTATGCAGCTGCACAGAGAAATGCTTCCAGAGCACTGTTATCACTCATGCCCCTAATTGTGCTCAAAGAAGTGGTGGATTTGCAAAGCTCTTTTATAATGCACTACTGTGTTTAAAGCCAGGATGGACACGCCAGATTTATTCTGCCATGGCATGACCTGAAATGAAACTCAGTTCAATATGGAATCACAAAGAAGCAGGGCAGCTGCACCAGCCAAGGGGCATCTGAGCTACCTGATTTTTCACTAAGTTTGTGGAGGTGTCTGCTCTGACTATAAACACCTTGATCACATGTAATTAGAAGAGTGCTGACAAAAGAATTTCCATGATGCTATAAAATTTCAAATTTTGGTGATCACTAGGGTAGGAACTCACTGTATATGCCTATTTGACATGGGATAAGCAGGCAATTTACTAACCTTTAATTTAGCTTCAAATAGGCTGCTACAAATAGTATTTTATGCTGAAAAATATTACTTCCCAGAATTATGTGAATGCATTTTTAGATTAAAATAAAGAAACAAGTAAAAAAAATTAAAAATAAAGTAAAAACAATAGAATAAAGTCAAGCAAAACAAAATAGCTGGGTTACCAGCTAAGACAGTCAAGAGATAATTTCTCAGAACTCAGGACTCTCATCACACTTGGAAAGCCTGAGTTTTCTTTGATTTTTAAAAAGCAGACCATGTTTCTCTCTGTGCTTCTCTGCCTCATGCTGGTGAGGAATGGACCTCACAGGAGCTGGACCTGGGAGGAGGAAGGGAAGCTGTATGCTGTGGCACTAGGGCCACTGCCTGGGTGGCCTCGTAGAGCAGAGCCACTCTGTCAGGGCCCCTGCTCCCTTGGACTGAGGCCAGAGACAGAGACAACTGCACACATTTGTTCTACTGCATTTCGAGGTTTCTTAGTGACAGGCGACATGACCCTCCTCTGCCTCTCCTGGCATCTCCATTCAGTTTTCTAGAACAGCTCATTTTCCACCATGTTGTTTAAGTGGACAGCCTGGGAACAGTGAGCAATGCACTGAGTCTGTCCATGTGTCCACCACCTGGCTGCCCTTGTCTCCTGTCCTGTCACTGCAGCTGCAGGTCACTGGGCCTTGGCAGGCTCATGAGGGCTAAAGGTGACCCTGCAGTGCTGAGCCCACTCTTTCTCCCTTCTCTGTGTCATCCCCTCGTTCTCCAACCCACTTTAGGCTCAGTGGTGGATTCACAGGTGATGCTTGATGACTGTGTTTCTCCTGTTTCCTAATCTGTGAGCTCCAGTTCCCTATTTGTGCTTACAGGTTTCCTCATACTATGCTGTTCAAACCTATTCAATATGGACCCATTGGGGTTTTAATTGGAATCGCTGTACGCCACTCTCCTGAGAGGAAATCATGTCATACTCTCCCCAGCAGGAAGCAGGATCCTGGGGTTCTCTTGCTGCTCTCTTTCTTTCTATCACACTCCATCCTTTTTTAAAAATTTTTCTTGTAAATATTTTTAATTTCTTTTAATCACTTATTCATGACCGTAGAATGCACTTATCCATTTTGATAAATCATACATTATTGGAGTGTAATTTCTCATTTTCCTGATTGTACATGTTGTAGGTTCACACTGGTCATGCAGTCATATAAACCAAACCCCAAAAAACACACTGTGTTTTCATATGTGATTCTCATGACCCAAAATGACATCAAATATAAATTTGGAGCACTTTTTGCAAATAGGTTTGTTGAAAGCACACATTCTCTATGAATTTATGTGTAAACCACATAAGTCAGATTCATTACCACATAATGAGAATATCATGGAAAAAATTCATTTTTACACCAAGTGTAACACTCTCTTGTGTCAAAATGTCGAAGTTCTCAACTTGGAAACTGTGTAAGATATTTATAAAATTTTAAGAATTTGAGAGATAAAGAAAAACCTCTTTGTCTAGTATGAGAAAATTGTATTTATTTGGGTTTGTGTCCGTGACAACTATTCTGTACCATTGATCCACCTTTCTATTTTGGTACCAATACCATGCCGTTTTTGTTACTATTGCTTTGTAGTACAGTTGAAGATCTGGTATTGCGATACCCCATGCTTCACTCTTTCTGCCAAGGATTCCTTTAGCTATTCTGGGTTTTTTATTCTTCCAGATGAATTTCATAATTTCTTGCTCTATTTCTGTAAGGTACATCATTGGGATTTTAATTGGAATTGCATTGAATCTGTATAGCACTTTTGGTAGTATGGCCATTTTGACAATATTAATTCTTCCTATCCAAGAACATGGGAGATCTTTCCATCTTCTAAGGTTTTCTTTAATTTCTTTCTTTAGTGTTCTGTAGTTCTCATTGTAGAGGTCTTTCACCTCTTTTGTGAGATTGATTCCCAAGTATTTTATTTTTTTCGATGCTATTGTGAATGGAGTAGTTTTCCTAATTTCTCTTTCTGAAGATTCATCGCATATGTATAAAAATGCCTTAAAGATAGCCTCTTCAACAAATGGTGCTGGGAGAATTGGAAATCCATATGCAACAGAATGAAACTAAACCCATATCACTCACCATGCACGAAACTAAAAAAAAATGGATTAAGGATCTCGGAATCAAACCAGAGACCTTGCATCTTATAGAAGAAAAAGTAGGTCCAGAGCTTCAACATGTCGGCTTTGGACTAGACTTCCTCAACAGGACTTCCATAGCACAAGAAATAAAAGGAAGAATTAATAACTGTGATAGATTCAAACTAAAAAGCTTTCTCTCAGCAAAGGAAACTATCAGCAATGCGAAGAAAGAGCCTACAGAGTGGGAGAAAATCTTTGCCAATCATACTTCAGATAGAGCACTAATCTCCAGAATCTATAAAGAACTCAAAAAACTCTACACCAAGAATCCAAGTAATCCAATCAAAATGAGCTAAGGAAATGAATAGACACTTCACAGAAGAAGATCTACAAGGAATCAACAAACATATGGAAAAATGTTCAACATCTCTAGTAATAAGAGAAATGCAAATCAGAACCACCCTAAGATTCCATCTCACCCCAATTAGAATGGCGATTATCAAGAATACAAGCAACAACAGGTGTTGGCGAGGATGTGGGGAGGATGTGGGGAGAAAGGTACACTCCTACATTGCTGGTGGGGCTGCAAATTAGTGCAGCCACTCTGGAAAGCAGTATGGAGACTCCTTAGAAAACTTGGAATGGAACCACCATTTGACCCAGCTATCCCACTCCTTGGCCTATACCCAAAGGACTTAAAATCAGCATATTACCGAGATACAGCCACATCAATATTCATAGCTGCTCAGTTCACAATAGCCAGATTGTGGAACCAACCTAGATGTCCTTCAATTGATGAATGGATAAAGAAACTGTGGTATATATGTACAATGGAATATTACTCAGCCATAAAGAATGATAAAATTATGGCATTTGCAGGCAAATGAATGAAACTGGAGAATATCATGCTAAGTGAGATAAGCCAATCTCAAAAAACCAAAGGATGAATGATATCGATAATAAGTGGATGATGACACATAATGGGGGGTGGTAGGTGTTAGTTTTAGGGTTAGAGTTAGGGTTAGGGAGGGGGGCAAGAACGGAGGAAGGAAGGACTGTATAGAGGGAAAAGAGGGGTGGGAGGGGTGGGGGGGAAGGGAAAAATAACAGAATGAATCAAACAACATTACCCTATGTAAATTTATGATTACACAAATGGTATGCCTTTACGCCATGTACAAACAGAGAAACAACATGTATCCCATTTGTTTACAATAATAAAAAAAAAAAAGAAAAACCTCAAATTGTTCTGAATTTCTCTTGAGCTACGTGGAGTAAATTTGTTCTCCAACATTAAGATTCTGCCTTTTATTTCCAAAGCTCACATTAAGAATGGAAAGGAAAGCTTTTTCAATGGGTGAAGAGTAACTGAGTCAAATCAAACATCTTGGCATAAGGCTCTGTGTCTGCCATGACGGTGCTCCAACATGGCTACAAATAATCCCCTTCTCCCTCCTGCAAGGGTGGGTGTGTAGAATGCTTTCCTGAACATGGTGGTCAAAAGGGTAGATGCCAAAGACAATGTTAGAAATTGGGTGAGTGGGAAAATCAAATTTCTGAATATTACCAATATGTGAAAAATCAACAGCGAACCTTTCATTCCCAGCATGAACTAGACTCTGTTCCACTGATCTGCCCCAATGGCCTGGTCGTCATTCTGATCAGGCTTCCTTCACAGCTGTGGGCCAGGCAGGAGTGTCGGGCTGAGCTGTCACTCCACTCTGCCTGTTACCCCTCACTCTTCCAACTGCTTTTTCATTCAAGGAAGGTACCACACAGGAGCCTGAATAAGGAGGTCTTGAGCTGTCACCAAGGCATTCATGTCCAGAACCTCAGCTGTCACCTGTTTCTCTGAGTTCTCCAGCACCTTCCTGTCATGCAGACTTCAAAGAATCTGTTGTTAGACAAGCATCATTTGAGGCAGTGGGGTTACCCTAGCAGATAGGTTTTTGTTCAGGGCTGCATCACTGTGGGAGGATCATGTGTATCTTGCATGCAGTAATAGACTCCAGCATCCTCAGCCTCCACCCTGCTGATTTTCAGTGTGAAATCTGTCCCTGACCCACTGCCACTGAACCTGTCTGGGACCCCAGAGGCCCTGTTGGAAGCCATATATAACAGAAGCCTTGGAGACTGGCCTGGTCTCTGCAGGTACCAACTCAAATAGCTGTTGCCATCACTGTAGAGGAGGCTCTGACTGGACCTGCAGGAGATGGAGGCTGGTTGTCCAGGGGTGACAGGCAGGGAGAGAGGAGACTGCGTCAGCACCACATCCCCACTGATTCCTGAAACAATGACAAAGAAATGTAAGGTTATGTATCAATATTTTGAACAGTATACATGATTTGCATTCTGTTATTTATTTCAATATTTGCTGATTCATACCAAGAAAACATAAACCTTCAAAAATAAGTGCTTTTTAAATATATATGTGTCAAAAGGGCTGTATGTTATCTGAGAAATTCTGTAGAGCCCTGGTCTCAATAATGACCATTATTGAGTGGGTCCTAATTCTAACAGATAAAGCATGAAATCCCCTTCCCTGGAACACAGAACACATGCCTGTACCCTGTGGGTAGAATAAGCATTTTAAGCAGTGGGATGTCCCCTCCCCCTTCTCTTCCTCATCCTCTCTGTCCTCACCAGGGATCCAGAGCATCAGCAGCCCCAGGAGCTGAGCAGGGAGCCTCATTTTGAGAAGCTGAGCTGAGGAGTCCTGGTGAGTGAAGGCCAGTATAGAGCTGAGCTTTTATGTCAGTCTTGCAGGCAGGTCCTCCCCAGGGAGCAGCATGCAAATGTCCTGGTGGGTGCTCTGGGGTGAGACAACCTGCTGGGTGAAGTGGAAAGTAATAGGAGGAGGAGACAGACACTCCTCTGTGAGCTAAGAGACAGAAACCATCCCTTGCTGGCACCCAAAGAAAGATTAAGTCAATATGTCTGCAAAATTTGAAATAACCATCTGATAGTGCCTGTTTACCTCATGGACACAGGGTTTGGAGATAACACTCTAAGACAGCAAATCCCTGACTATCTTTGATTTTCAAAGCTTAATCAGAGAGCACAGTGTCTGTCCTGCTTGATTTCCTCCCAGCTAATGTGGAGAAGGATGCAGTTCCCAACCCCACAAGGTCTGATAGTTGGAGGCCTCCGGATGGAAAGGTGGTCTTGAGCCAGGTGAAGATTGTCTGCCATCTGCATCAACCTGTAAAGTGTTGAAGAATTTTAGGTGCAGGTTTTGGAAACTGCCATTCCATTGGGCCTAAAATCCACAAAAGCATTCTGTCAAAGGTAGAAACAAGGAGAAAAGGCAGTGTCTCTTCCAAACGAAATCTGAAAGTTCAGTTTAAATAAGAGGAAACGTGAAAAGAATTTTATGCCTTAATTAGTGGATACAAAATTTTTGGAGATGAGTTGTGATTAGATATATTTCCCATGACAACTTCCTCACATATACCAGATTGTCCACAGGTGTTTATAAGAGGAAGAAGTTCTCATGATATTGGTATAGAATGAACAAGAAATAACTTTTTTTTTCTGAGTGCTGTTAAGAAAAACTGTCCACCATCTTTCTGGTTCTGTGGAACCAGGTTCTTCAGGAATCTATCTGCTCCTTTCCTCTGAATAAGAACACCCATCTCTCCCCTGGCCTGTGTGGCGAGCTACACCCTGGAGTCCAGGTTCAGGGAGATTCCATTTCAGAGAAGAGCAACAACTGCATCCTCTGCATCCTCTTCAGAGGTGTCTGGGACACCAGGGGCCAGTAGTGACATGTTCCAGGGCCTTCATTTAAATATGATGCCTGCTCAGAGGTGTCGACAATGCTGCTAGTCATCACAGAAGCCAAGGAACTTCATCTTTCATCACTGGTCCTTGACACACATAATATTGAATGTAGCTGGTCCAGAGAACTGGCTTCTACATCACAAGGAGAGTCACAATCCTGAAACAAAAGCAAACAAAAAACAAATCTGGAAGCAAGAGAAAGATGAATTTGAGGAACAATGTAATCTTGGAAAATGTATCCCCAAATCACTTTTAAATGTGAAAACAAAGAAAGAAATAAAATATCTAAGTATGTTTTCACAAGAAAGATTGGGTTGAATCCATTTGGGGATAATAAATCAAAATAAGACTTTTGGTTGGCATTCATGTTCTTTCAGAGCTTGAAATATTGTTGCTTCAGGCCCTTCTAGTTTTTAGGGTCTGGGCTGAGAAATCTGCTCATATCCACATTGGTTTCTCCGTATATGTAAACTGATGCTTTTCTCTTGCAGCCTTCAACATCCTATCTTTATTTTGTATGTTAGGCATTTTTATTATAATGTGCATTGGTGCAAATCTGTTGTAATTTTGTACATTTGGTGTTATGTAAACCTCTTGTATTTGATTTTCCATTGCATTCTTTCTGTTTGTTAAATTTTCTGATATTACTTCATTGAGAAGGTTGTTCATTCTTTGGTTTGTATCTCTGTTCCTTCCTCAATCCCAATAATTCTTAAATTTAGTCTTTTTATGATATCCCATAATTCTTGGAGGTTCTGTTCATGATTTCTTACCATCTTCTCAGTTTGGTGAACTTTATTTTCAAGATTAAAATTTTTGTCTGAGATTCTATCATCCATGAAATATAGTCTGTTGGTGATGATTTCTATTGAGTTCTTAATATGGTTTATTGTTTCTTTCATTTCAAGTATTTCTGTTTTTTGTTTGCTTGTTTGTTTCTCAGAATCTCTATCTCTTTATTGAAGTGCTCTTTAAACAATACAAGTCAGCCAAGGGAGGAACTATCCTAAAGGAAAAGCCAATCAAAGGAGAAACCAAATCAAGTTAATTACCAAAAATAAGCCAAAATGACCAGGGATACAAATCATATCACAATAATAACCCTGAATATTAAAGGCCTAAATCTTTAGCCAAAGACATAGACTGGTGGATTCGATTAAAAAGAAAGACCCAACAATATATTCACTTCAAGAGATTCATCTCATAGATGAAGACATCTAAAGACAATAGGTGAAAGGATGGGGGAAAATATACCATGCACACGAAATCAGTAAAAAAGCAAGGGTCTCCTTCCTCATATCAGATAAAGTGGACTTCAAACATAAGTTAGTCAGAAGGGATAAAGAAGGACACTGCATACTGCTCCAGGGAACCATAAACTAGCAAGATATAATAATTTAAATGTGTATGCCCCAAACAATTGGAGCATCCATGTACATCAAACAAACCCTTCTCAATTTTAAGAATCAAATGGTCCAAAACACAATAATAGTGAGGGACTTTAATGCACCACTCTCACCACTGGATAGCTCATTCAAACAAAAACTGAAAAAAGAAAATACAGAACTAAACAATACAATCAATGATATAGACTTAACATACTTGTACAGAGTATTCCATCCATAATCGAGCAAATATACTTTCTTCTCCACAGCTCATGGATACTTCTCCAAAATACACCATATGTTATGCTACAAAGAAGTCATTGGTAAATACAAAAAAATAGAGTTACTACCTTGTAATTTATCAGACCATAATGGAATGCAATTAAAAATCAAAGATAAAATAACAATCAAAATCTACTCATACACCTGGAGATAAAATAATATGCTATTGAATGATGCAATGATAACAGAAGACATCAGGGAGGAAATAAAAAAGTTTCATAGAGGTAAATGAGAACAAAGACACAACATATCAAAATCTCTGGGACACTCACAAAGCAGTACTGAAAGGAAACTTCATTGCATTGAGCTCATACATTAAAAAAATAAAAAAGGACAACTAAATGACTGAACATAACTTCTCAAAGTCCTAGAAAAAGAAAAGACCAGCACCAAAAATACAAGACAGAAAGTAATTAAGATCAGAGCTGAATCAATGAAATTGAAACAATAGAAACAATTCAAAGAATTGACAGAACAAATACTTGGTTCTTTGAAAAAGTAAACAAAATTTATGTACCCTTAACTAGAGTAATGGGGTAGTTTTCCTAATTTCTCTTTCTGAAGATTCATCACTTATGTATAAAAATGCATTGGATTTATGAGCATTGATCTTTTAACCTGCTACTTTACTGAATTCACTTATGAGTTCTAAAAGTTTTCTGGTAGAATTTCCAGATTCCTCTAAATGTGAAGAGAGAGCCTACAGAGTGGGAGAATATCTTTGCCAACCATACCTCAGATAGAGCGCTAATTTCCAGAATCTATAAAGAACTCAAAAAAACTCTACACCAAGAATACAAATAATCCAATCAACAAATGGGCTAAGGAAATGAACAGACACTTCACAGAAGAAGATGTACAAGTAATCAACAGATATATGAAAAAATGTTCAACATCCCTAGTAATAAGGGAAATGCAAATCAAAACTACCCTAAGATTTCATCTCACCCCAATTAGAATGGCGATTATCAAGAATACAAGCAACAATAGGTGTTGGCGAGGATGTGGGGAAAAAGGAACACTCATACATTGCTGGTGGGGTTGCAAATTAGTGCAGCCACTCTGGAAAGCAGTATGGAGATTCCTCAGAAAGCTTAGAATGGAAACACCATTTGACCCAGCTATCCCACTCCTTGGCCTATACCCAAAGGACTTAAAATCAGCATACTACAGAGATACAGCCACATCAATGTTCATTGCTGCTCAGTTTCACAACAGCCAGATTGTGGAACCAACCTAGATGCCCTTCAGTTGATGAATGGATAAAGAAACTGTGGCATATATATACAATGGAATATTATTCCACAATGAAGAATGATAAAATTATGGCATTTGTAGGCAAATGGACGAAATTGGAGAATATCATGCTAAGTGAGATAAGCCAATCTCAAAAAACTAAAGGACAAATGATCTTGCTGATAAGCGGATGAGGACATATAATGGGGGGTGGGAGGGGTTAGCATTAGGTTTAGGGTTAGGTTTAGGGTTAGGGATAAGGAGAGCGGTAAGAAGGAAGGAAAGAAGGACTGCATAGAGGGAAAAGAGGGGTGGGAGGGGTGGGGGGGAAGGGAAAAAAATAAACATCATTGCCCTATGTAAACATATGATTACACAAATGGTATGCCTTGACTCTAAGTACAAATAGAGAAACAACATGTATCCCATTTGTATACAATTAAAAAAAAATAAAAATAAAATAAAATAAAAATAATTTTAAATGAGAGAAAAAAACTAGAGTAATGAAGAGGAGAGAAAAATTCAAATTACCAGAATTTGTGATGAAAAAGGAAAGATCATGACAGATATCATTGAAATACACAACACAATTATAAGCTACTTTGAAAATCTATCCCCCAAAAAGATAGAAAATATCAAAGACATTGAAAAAATTTTAGAGACATATGATCTTCTCAAACTGAATCAGGAAGACATACACAATTTAAACACATCAATTTCAAGCACCAAAATAGAAGAAACCATCGAAAGCCTACCAAATAAGAACAGCCCAGACCAGATGGATTCTCAGCTGAGTTCAACAAGACTTTTAAGAACTAACACCAATACCCCTCAAAGTATTCCAGGAAATGGAAAAGGAGAGAACCCTTCCAAACTCCTTCTATGAGACTAGTATCCTTCTGATACCTTAACCAGACAAAGATGCCTCAAGGAAAGAAAACTTTAGACCAATTACCCAGATGAACATAGATGCAAAATTCCTCAACAAAATTCTGGCAAATTGCATACAAAAACATATTTCAAAGATAGCACCATGGTGAAGTGGGGTTTATCCCAGAGATGTAAGGATGTCTCAACATCCAGAAATCAGTAAATGTAATTCTTCACATCAGCAGACTTAATGTTAAAAATCACATGATTCAATGGTGCCACTCATTGGTAGGGGAAGATGTGTGTGTACTTTAGATGAGGACAGTGTGTGCCTCTGACAAGTCCCCAAAAGTCACAGCACAAACCTTAAGAGCACTAGAGAAGAGGTGGCCATTCACAGGATGCCAAAAAGAAGCAACTCCTGCCTAGTCACAAAAGATTTCCCAGAACATCTCTGAACCTTGGCACCATGTCCATGGGGCACTGAGTAGCTGAGTGACTGAGCTGCACCTCACATGGGGAGTGCTGGACTCAACACAGGGAAGCACCCGCTGGCTCAGCACTGCCTATGTCAAGATGGAAGCAGCTCTTTAGTACTGGGCTCAGCACATTCAGAGGACCCACTTGGAATAGGTGGACAGGTGTCCTGAGGTCCCTCACCACTTCCCTCCTTACCCTAGCACCTCTGCACCAGCTCTGTCCTAGGACCTCACAGATTTCACCAAGCAGGTGATGCCCCAGGGAAGAGAAAGATGGACTTTGTACTCAGTGCTTTCACATCATAGACCGGAATTCATCATGGAAACCTCAGGCACGAGCCACAGACAGCTTCTCACTAAATTTACGGTGATTCTGACAAGAAAGCAAAACAGCTGAGCAATTTCGTAAGTGGAAAACACTGTGTTCAGCCTAACACTGAGGTGGAAGCCAGGTCCTCCCTCTCCAGCAGGGTCAGAGCAGATGAAGGAGGAGGAGCCAGGCAGGTCCATGTGCTCAGGGTGTCCTGATGCTGCTGATCCTGCTCAGGGAGGTTTAGGAAAGTGGAGACACTTGCTCATGTCTTGGAAAAAACCCAAAACTCTTGGCTGAGTATTAAACAACAGGAATTTACATCTCAAATTCTGGAGGCCATGATCAAGGATTTGGTCCCTGTTGAAGCCTCTCTGTCCAGCTTGGGGGTGTCCCTTTCTGTGCAGCTCAGGCCTTCCCTTTATGACTATGAGCAGGGAGGGGATCTCTCCCTGGAATCCCTTGGAGGGTGGACACCTGGGGAGTGGGGTCAACTCCCACCTGCATCTCCTCACTTAACCTCTAGACCTCCTTCAGTCCCTTTCTCCACCTGCGGCCACACTGGGGTCGGTCTTCAGCCATGAAATCAGGGAACAGGATTCAACCCATATCACGAAGGCTCTGGGGACACAGAGAGCAGGGGCCAGGCTGGGCTCCAGTCCAGGAACAATGAGCAGCTTTCCCCACCAGGAAGCCCCTGGCAGCTCCTGCCATGAATCTCTTGTCACAAAACACACTGTGAAACCCGAAGGACTCCCTTTTTACTAATGCTCCTTCTAAGGCCTAAAGTGAGATGATTGAGCAGAGCATGTAAATATGCAATTTTAATCCATTGTGCTAATCGACATATTTTGATTGGAATATTTAAATTATTTACATTTAAAAAACTGCAGACAGTGAAGGGTTTCTGGTTGCTGCTCTTCATTGCTTTCACTATCCTATGTCATCTTGTCCCCTCCATTTCTTCCATTACTACATCCTTTCTCTTTAGATAATTTTCTGAGAGTAAAACATTTTGATTCTCTTAACATTTTCTTCTTCTATTTATATAAGAACCTTTTTGATTTTCTTCTGCTTTGGTTTATTTGGGGTTGAAATATAGCACACTAAATTCATAACATCATAACATGAGTTGGTGACTGTTAGACCTAAAACGCCTTAAAATTCTGCTCCCCTTACACCTCAGCACTTCCTGAGGTTACTAATGTCATGAATTACTACTTTTTTTTATTGTGTACACATTATCAAAAAATGTAATGATGCAGATACATATTTCTCAGAAAAACTGGAAAATAAGGATGAATTATGGTGAAAATGACACTAAGACTTAAAAAAATATTTTCTTTTATTCGTCTGAAGAAAAGACCTATGCATTTCTGTATGGTTTCCAGTTAAGCTCTAGCTCACCTAATTGCAAGGTGGAGCACTCCTTCTCCCTAATCTCTCTTCTGCTCATGGCACTCAGGGCTCTCGCAGGTGATGGGAACTTCAATGTGGTGACTGACTGGGGCCAAGGCAGTCATGATCCAGAGCCTCAGCTGCACTCATTCCCTGAGTCCCCAGCACCTTCCCCTCACACAGACTGAGAGATTTCTCTGTGCTTCTCTCTAGGCAAACACCTTCCATGTGGTTCATCTGGGAACCTCCTCCAAGCAGGAGGTTTTTGTTCAGGGCTGCACCACTGTGGGAGGATATTGTGTAGCTTGCAGGCAGTAATAGACTCCAGCATCCTCAGCCTCCACCCTGCTGATTTCAGTGAGAAGTCTTTCCCTGACTCACTGCCACTGAACCTGTCTGAAACTCCAGAGGTCAGTTTGGAAACTTGATAGATCAGGCTCTGGGGAGACTGGCATGGTGTCTGGAAAAACCAATTCAGATAGGTGTTTCCATTACTGTGTAGAAGGCTCTGACTGGTTTTGCAGAAAATGGAGGCTGGCTGTCCAGGGGTGACAGGCTTGGAGAGAGGAGTCTGAGTCATTGCAATATCCCCACAGGATCCTGAAATAATGAGATGGAAATGAAAGTTTGTGCATAATATTATGAGAATTTTCATGATTTTCCATTCGCTCCTTTCTCATTCAAATAATTTCTGCAAACCTTTGCATGTAGTCTACATTCATATCTGAAAATATCCAATGTCATATAAGTTTTGCCACATACTGTGCCTGTCTAGATATGTCCCCAAACATTGGTCCCTTTCCATGTCCCAGGCTTTACCAGTACACAAATAATTATTTTCTTTTATACCCTTTCTCCCTTTTATTGGAGAGAACATCACATGCCCCATCTTGTAGGGTGAAACATGAATCACCAATATTTGCAGAGACCACAAGTAGGTAGCATTGAGTTCCCCCTCCCTCTTCATTCTCCTTCTACATCCCCTCTTTTCTCACCAGGGACCCAGATAATCAGCATCCCAAGGAACTGAGCAGGGAACATGATTTTGAGAAGCTGAGCTGAGGAGACCTGGTGAGTAAAGGCCAGGTTAGAGCTGAGTTTTTATCTCAGCAGGAAAACAAAGAGAACACCAGAGACTTGAGGAGGTAGACAGTGTGTCCAGGGCCACAACTGGGGAATGAACAGTAAGGTGATTTGACCACCTTTCAGCTCACTAGACAAGAAAAAAATCCCACATCCACTAGAAGGAACAGAGGAAATTTCCTAGTGACAAACCCATCTGCTTCAGGTTCTTCAAGACTCCTGTGGTAGTTCCTGTTTCCAGGTTCACAGGTGTTGGAAATGGTCTCCTCCTGGGCCCTTGTAAAAGTGAAAAGAACGTGACGGGGAAAAATCTTTCTCTACCATTCAGACTCAAAAATTAATTCATTAATTCTTATTTTCCAAAAGCTCTTAGGACAAGGATCTTCCCAGAAGAGTCTTTCCCACCATGTAGAAGCAGGTCCTCTCAGGGGTCCTGCTCCTTCCCTGCTCTGGGTGGGAATCCACCTCTCTCCCCTGGCCTGTGTGTGGGGCAGGGACAGCCATAAGTGCCCAGCTCAGAAGGAGACACAGAACATGAGTGGCAGGACGACAGCCTCTGCTCTCAGGGCTCATGTTCCCAGGCCTCTGAGTGGCATCTCCTGGGCCTTCACTTAATCATGGGTGCCCTGGAGCAGGATGCAGGGCCAGAGCTTCTCATGTTATGCCCACTGTCACTCTTAAGTTAGTATGAAAGAGCATGATCCGTCCTCACATGGTCAACTGACAACCTGCTCAGGTCACCTTGAGGCTCACTCCTAGAGATTTAAGCCAGTGTCAAATTGCTTTGGTCCTGAGCTCAAATCCTGGAAAAATTGAAAGTATGAAGTCACACCATTCCATACAATTTGGATCATACACATTCAGTTTCATAATAAGCAGCCTAAGGAATCTGACAGCAAGCATGATTCTAGGCCAAGTTCAACAATGAAGCTTGGTTGGTATAAGTTCTTGGAAATCCCCAGTAAGATCTGCTCAGGAAAGTCACAGGAGAAACTGAAGTGACATGGACCTTGAATGTGAAGTCCACTACAACAGTAAGAGTGGTGTTGAAACATCTGGAGGAAGAGGTGGAGGTATGACAGGTCACCTGTGTCTACTTGACATTTTAGTTACCTTTGTGTTTCACTTTGTTCTGTAAATTTGTTATTCCATCTGATTTATGATGCCACACAAGGATATTTTGGATCTTACTCCTGAAACTATAGGACTTCTAGTTAATGACATGCTAGGGACAGAGATGGAAAGAAAGGAGCACAAATACAACACACAAAGAACAAACAATTATCAATGTTACAGGTTGGTTTTAAGAACTATTTCCTTGACTGTCAAATAAAAAAATTTGTTTTACCCAGCTTTATGGTTTAACTGTGTCGTCCCCCAAACATGGCGACGTTCTAACACTGAGTAGCTCAGAATGTGATATGATATGGAAATAGAGCTCCTGGAGGTGACACTGGAGCACAGATGACATGATAAGAGGATAAGTGACAAAGCCAGAAGGGTACTGGGAGAGGGACACCCCAAGAACCCTGGGCACACAGTGGAGTTCTTCTGTCAAGCAGTGCCCGGGCCAGCTGAGCCACAAGGGGCAGGGAAGGGGCCCATCTTCAACCTCAGAGAGAGCCTGGCCTGGGGCACCCTGACTTCAGACTTCCACCTCCAGAGCTGGGAAATAACCTGCTCTGAGTCAGGCCAGGTGTGGGGGGTGCTAAGCAGCCTGGGAAACCCATGAGCCCAAGTTCCCTTGTGGAAGCCTGACTCGTGGGAAAACCAGGAAGAGTAACATAGCTATAGAATTTCATTTGTTAAAAATCAAGTTTAGACAAAGTTTCCCTGACAAAGTATTCTTTAACAGGATATAGTTTCAGTGAACGCTGCTATTTATATTTAAAATGAACCTAAATCATTAAAAGTCTCCATTCTGATTAGTTATTTTATCTCATAATAAGTTGATAATAATAAAATAGAAATTCTTTGATGATCAGAAACATTTCCCTATGTTGCCCATAGAAAGTAAAGAGAAGGCACCATTCCTAATTCCAAAGCAGAACCTCAGGCTCCTGTGGTTGGCACACCATTCTCTAGTTTGGAATTCGACACTGAGCCTGTGGCCCAGCTGGACTCTCCCCAGAGACACAATCTAGAGTTTATAAGCTTGGTGAGACTAACTTCTCCCCAGGCACAGGTGGTGAGGGTCCTCGGTTGGTCCCTGGGTGACCAGGTTCAACTGAAGGGGACTTAGGCACGTGGTTTCCTTGTGGTTTTGTCTCTGTGGCCAGAGGCTGTTGGTTTGGGTCCATGAAGCTGCAAGTGCATGTGGGACTCCTGGGAGCTGGGAGGCCGCTGGGCACTGAACCTGTGTGAGTGTGACCAGGGCAGAGTGCTGAGTGCAGAGTTGGCCCTGTCACACCAGCACCAGGCTCTGTTCTGAGGACTCTGCAGCCAGCAGCACACACCTCCCTGTGTGGCCAGGATGAGAGACACAGCCCTCTGCTCCTGCCTGGGCCCCAGTGGAGGTCTCTCCAATGTGAGGTGAGAGTGGGTCCTTGGTGAGACCAGAGCTCCATCCTCCCAGGGAGGGGCCTCTCCAAGCCCAGATGTCAGGGTGGATCCTGAGCCCAGAGGCCCCTGCGTGCAGCAGGCCACCTTCCTAAGTCACAGCCTGTGCCACTCACTGGAGGATGGATTCATGATATGCCAGGTGTTCCAGGTGCAGGAAGCCAGGGAAAGCTGTGACCCAAACACTGTGAGACACTTGCCTGTTTACATTCTCAGATTTCAGGATTCTCAAGACTGATTGCAACAAAATATATATTATAAACATACAGGGTAAAATCCAGATGTTTTATGTATTTTACTTCTATTCTATTATGAAATACTTTCAGTTTATTCTAAATACCTCCTAAATTTATTACTATTTTATTAAAACTAAATTTATTTAGAATTTAATTAAACAGGTCAATAGAAAACTATTATGATCAGCATTTCCACAATGGTGAATTCTACTTGAATTGTGCCAGTGCATTAGGAGTACACACAGCAGTGAGTCGCATGATGTGAACAGGTTCAGCAGGCACTGTGCTCAGTCTCCTGCCCTGTCCTTTCCTGTCCCTTTCCTCCCCATCTCCCTGCTCCAGCTGCTCAGCCCTCCTGATGCCTCCTGTTGTTAGTTTAATGTGTGCATCACCATGACTTGTAAATGTGGGATTCATGTTTATGGAGAAGAATGACATTCACAGAAATCTCACGAGAGGATGCAGAAGAAAACCAAGTAACCAAACCAACAATATTCTTTGCTAAAGGGAGACAAGGCCAAAATATTTCAAGTCCAATTCATAGTTATGGAAAGGTAAAGATGGGCTTTGCTAAGGTTCCTCACAGGTTTTCTGCCTAAATGTTTTGTAAAACTTGAGGTTTTGTTCCAGTGTGGCCATGATAAGCAAAGGTGCACCCCTTAAGATGAGAGGCCTGATAGGAAGCAGTCAGGTCATTGAAGTCACTGTCCCTGGGAGGACCAGTGCTGGTCTCACACACTGAGGGGGTCCTTCCCAGAATGGGTTTTCATACAGTGAGACCACACCACAGTGTTGGGCACTGCAGCTTGCAGCTGGTTCCATTTCCACTTACACACCATCTGTGACACAGGCCAGGGGACCTCACCTGAGGACTACATGTGGGACTCCCTAACCTTGGAATTTCAGGTTGATAACAGTGAGTTAAAACAACCTCTTTTCTTCACACAGTACTTGGTTAACCCAGGTATTTTTCTATAGCAACAGATAAAGGAGCGACATGTGTGTGTGTGTGTGTGTGTGTGTGTGTGTGTGTGTGTGTGTGTGTTTTAATAGGGTTTGAAATGGGAATTTCTTTACGGGTAAACTTTGAAAATTAAGAACATTCATATGATAATTGTGTCCTAAAGTCAGGCTCTCAAGTCTCGTATATATGAAATATTCAACATTCTAAAATGCAGATTCTCATTCAGCAGGTCTAGGTGGTTCTTAAATTCTGAACATGGAAAAGCTCTCAGTGGGGTATATGATGCTGTTCAGCCTGAATATTTTGGAGAGGATAGAAAATAACACTATATCTATACTAAGTTTTGCTTTTCATTTGGTCAAGGAAAATTTTCATTGGTTTTGAAAAGGATCTTCATATTGCTTGTAATTTCTTCCTTTTTGTGAATCCTCTGGCTTAATGAAGCTTTCTTATTATGTTTCCACTTTGTTGATGGCACTCAGAGGCACATACAGAATTACTCTGTGCCATGTCTTCCTGACAGAATTCCAAAGCTGGGAAATATTGACTGTCTTGCTGAGAGTGAGTCTCAGGCATAGAAAGAAAGGCTCAAGGATCTCACATTTGAAAGATGTGAGGGAGGTGGAAATACACATGGGCCAAAGATTTAGCCACATGCCTATGCTAAGTCCATTTTCATAAGACTTTTAATGTGCAGTTCAAACAAAGAAGGTCCCCTGCCAAGAGGTTACCCAGGGATCACACTCACAGTTGCTGTTTGTAAACTAGAGTGTACACACGGAATCAGAGGGCTTCAGACTTTGATGACACAGGAACCATGATAGCCAATTCATCTCTGTGGCCACACACTAAACTTCCCATATCAGCCCATTAGAAGTCTTGATGGGGGAGCCACACTAAGGCCAGTTTGGGCCTGTCCCACAGTGACCACACTGGGAGGTCAACTACTAACTCCTGTCCTCACCATGGATTCTGGGAATATATTCCATTAACCCCTCATGGTGCCCATTAGGACTTCTTCAGGTTGGACTCCTGGTGTGGACTCTGCCTTTGAACAAGACCTGGACTGGGCCCATCAGTTCTGACTGCTGACCATTGACAATTTACCATCATCTTTGCCTCCTGGGCCCAAGAAGGCAGAAAGAGGGTTAGTGTGCAGAGGGGCCTCCCTGGATTCTTCCACAGAATCTGTCCAGTGCCCTCAGAGCCTGGTGCCTCTGAGCAGAGCTCTCAGCATATGGAGGCAGCAGAAGGAGCAGCTGGTGAAGTCCAGCCTCAAGCTTCTGCCTCCCTGGGAGGTTTATGTCATGGCCTGTATCACTGTGAGAGGGGTATAGCAACTCTGTTGACAGTAATAAGTGGCCACATCTTCAGGCTACAGGCTGCTGATGGTGAGAGTGAAATCTGTCCCAGATCCACTACCTCTGAACCTGGATGGGCCCCCATATTCCAACTTGTTTGTATAATAAATCAGGCACTTAGGAGTTTGCTCTGGTTTCTGTTTGTACCACTTTAAGTAACTGCTAATGCCCTGACTGGCCCTGTAAGTGATGGTGACTCTTTCTCCTTGAGATTTAGACAGGGAAGTTGGAGACTGGGTCATCAAGATGTCACATCTGGCACCTGAAAGTGGACACATGAAAATAAGTATGCACACAACTAACCATGTTATAAGAAGACTTTCACGAAGAGCCTGGTAGCCCTGACCACACTGTGCTGAGTGCAACACAGGTGTTGTCCCTCCTTTCCTGTGAGACAGAGCAGTAGCAACCCCAGGATCTGAGCAGGGACCCTCATGACCATGCTGTCCTGACTACGACTGACCAAGTTCCTGCAAAATTTGTGACCAACCTATTAAGAAGTCCTCAGGCCAGTGGGCTCTGCTGTGGGCACATGCAAATCAGCAGGGCTGGGCAGACTGGCCACAGTTGCAGGACTGTCTCCTCTCAGTCAGTTTAAACAGGCTCAAGTTCCTGAGTCTCAGGTCTGTCAGACAGAAAAGTTCAGAATTGCTGGCAGAAAATGCTTTTCTCCCTGAGACCAAGGCAGTGTCTGTGTTGAGTCCTGCATGCAGACTGTTGTTCTGACAACCTCTAAGTTCCATGCATGCTTTCCTCCATCTCTGACAGAGGTTGTGGGCTATGGCACAATCCCAGACAGTTCAAAAGTGATCACAAGATACTTGCACTTGTCACCTGTGACCTCTGATTCCCTGGTGGTCTAGGTGTGAAGTACACAGGAAGTAAGAAAAAATGTGGATCATGATTTATAAGAATGTTTGGATCTGTCCTCTCTCACCTGTCTTCTGCTGCTACACACACTCTCTTCCTCTGTTTTCCCGGCTGTGTCCCACTGCATTATCAAGACCAGCCGAGGTCAGGATCTCCTCCCTTCCCACCTGAGGTGCACAAGCTCCCTTCTGAGCTCTGCTCTGACTGCTCATGTCCATGCCTGGTGTACCCTGAAGCTCAGGTTATGTCTCCTGCTCTCTGTGGCCTGATAACCCAGTGACTTCAGAGAGGGGAATCCTCTCTAGCAATCTTCACCCTCACCCCAAATTCACCATGTTCCCCTCACGTGCATATTGTGACATGATCAAATCACCACATATGAACACACAGAGATGACATCTAAAGACTGGTTTTAAACAGAAGAATGGATCAAGAAAGAAAATTCATGAATGATAATTAGAAACAAGAGATTCAGTGTTGAAAAAGAGGTGACTTATTTGACAGGACAATATACAATCAAACTCTGTGTTTTAGTCTGTCATTATGTGTGAGAATGTGAACCCATGCATTCTGTTGATGGAACATGAGCAAGTGTCATTGTGCATGGATAGAGAGATGAACTGATAAATAGATAACTCCATACAGTGCTGAAAAAATCATCCTACAGTCTCAGAAAGAACCCGTAGTTTCTAAATACAACAATTCATTAAAGGGAACCATGAATTTCTGGAAAATATCTTGTAGATAGTCTACAAGTGTGAGTGGAAGAGCATCTTCAACAGTGACCATGAGATCCCAGGAGACAGAGGCTGCCATTTCAGACTGAAGAAGACTGAGGAGACCTGGCTCTACTGCAGCTAGGAATCTCCACTGGATCACTTTGCTACAGAAGACACTATGGGGCAACTGGCTACATGTGGAATGTCAGGAAGTTGGAATAGGACAGAGCACTAGTGCCCATGTCCTTACCACAGGGTGCATTGGGGTTATGTGGAGAGAGCTCTGTGTGGGAGTCCTGCTAAAGTGTGGGGTGTGGCCTCAGGGCTTCATCTCACCCTCACATGACTCCAGGGTAGGAAGAACTGACTTCTCTATCCTGAAGGCAGCTGGTGCTCTCAATCCACAGGAAGGCACTGATTTCCCCCTTGTCTTCCTTAATTGGAAGACGGTGTCCTCAGCTCCTGAATGTCTGGGCTCTAGATCACCCCATTCCATCTCTGGAGTCAGGAGGATACTATGAAGATGATCAGCAATGAGTCTGAGTTACAGACCACCAAAGGCCCAGCCACTCCTGGGGAGAATCTGTAAGGAGTTCTACTTCTCCCACTTGCAAGAGGAGCCTGGATCCTTGTCCCCCTGCTTCCCATCAGTGGTCAGTGCTAGACCACACTCTGTAAACCTAGTGCACAATGATTTCCTCCACAGGTATACCAAACTGTGCCCTGAACATTTTTTTTCCATGATGCACTGTTTCCAGATAGGAAAAGACAGAAGGGAAGGGGGTTTAGCCAACCACTCAATGATGAGATCCCTGAGTCCCCCTGAATATTATTGCTTAGCATCCATGGAGTCCACAGGAAGATGGACTGTGGGAGGTGTGTACAGAGCAATGATTTCAGTGACCGTGGACAGACACAGGTTCTCCTGTGACAGTCTTGCGGTTTCCATGATCACATACCAAGTCTGCTGGCCACAGAATTCTGATCCCCAGGGCAACTGGCAGAAGAGCTCAGGTCCCTTCCAGTCCCCTCAAAGGAGCAGCTGGACTTCCATGCTTTGGCACATTGAGTCTCCTGCCCACAGGATGAGGGAAAAGATGGGCTGCTCTTTGAAAACCCTTGGCTGAGGTGCAGGGGGCAGGAGTTAGGTTGGACTATTTCCTCCTGGAGTGGTTGCAGATATTTATGAAGAGTGCTCTCCTGGATATGTACCTCTTCTGACCTGAACGCCTAAGGTGGCCTTTTCTGTGACGCAGAACCTATTCTATGAAAGCACTTAGCACCAAGCATGTGCTCACTGCCTGGTATGCACAGAAGTCTGCATAGTGACATCAGTTTTTGAAGAAAGAGTTAGCTGTGAGGTGAACTGGCAAGGAATTCAGGAGCAGGAAGCTCAGATCTGCTTCCCCATAATGAGCAGCAGTGGAGTTTGCAGATAGGGAGAGTGGAGAAACTCCTTTCTGGTTGGATGGTGAGAAAGGGGCTTTGGGGCAGTCACACAGGTGTAGAAGGTCATTGTCATGTGGTTCTTCTGGGGGAAGTGTCAGCATCTAAGTAAGGATCAGGAGCCTGTGATGTCTGAATAGCTGCCTCCCAGGCCCATATACATTCTGGAAGTGCCTGTTTCAAACCATCCTTGAGTGGATTCCAAAGCCATTTCAGAAAAATGCCTGAAGCACCTTGTTATTTGGGGAATTTATGTCCAGGTGTGTCCCAGTCTTAGCTGATTTCAAAATTTCCATTTTCAGGTTCTAGCACACAGAATTCTGGGTTGTGAGAGGAAAAAGAGACACAAACCACACTGTTAGGACATCTGATCCTAGAAAAAGGAATATCTTTTCTCCTGGGAAGCCTGGCTGTCCACAATTGCCCTCTTTCATGGAGCCCTGGGCCCTGCTGTGTGCAAAAGAAGCCACAGCTGCAGGCGTCCTGCAGAGACAGAGCCAGGAGGAGCTGGAGCCCCCACATTCAGGGTCAGAAGATGCAGCAGGGTCCTGAGACCTGATCCTGGGATGCAGAGGAAATGCATGTGACTATGCCCAAGAGCAAAGTCTGTAACCATCCTTCACAGGCTCTGTGCTGCACGGAGGAGGCCACAACTGGGTCAGGAGGAAAGGAGAGGGACACAGAGACCCTGGCACACAGCTGTGCTTGTGCAGTCACTATTAACCCTGAGTATAACCCTGGGTGTTCATGAACCTTCCTGAGCCTCCATATCCTCCTGCTACCCTGCAGACAACTGCAAGTGCTTCCCATCCTGTTAAACCTCTGACAAGTTGCCTGGGGAAGCAAAAGACAGCCTGAAAGATCATGTCTTTGAGACCTGAATGAAGCTAGAGTTTTTCTCTTCTATAGTCTCCTTTCCACAGGCAGAGGAAACAAGGAAAACTGCAGAAGTTTGACTTTATGTCTTTGAAGGAAGCATTTCTGAACCAGGCAACAAGAGGCTGAAGGCAGGTGGTGGCAGTTATTTACCATGAGAACCATCTGGGCTGCCTCAGAACCACTGTAGTCTTCCTGAGAATAATGAACTACAGCATCCCAGGATCTAGGCTGCTGATGGACAGGGTGAAGCCTCTCCGTGAACACTACCCCTGACCCAGGGACCCCACTGGCCCTGCTGGGGGCAGTACAGTTGAGGGCTTCCAGGTGTCTGCCTAGGATTCTTCTGGTGCCAAAGTCACTGGCTGTCAATCCTCCTGCTTGCTGCTCCTCTGGAGACAGAGACAAGGTGCTGGAGACTGTGTCAGCACAATTTTTTCCTGGTACCTGAACTTGGAAATAAGTTTGAATCATTGCTTCTTCAACTTAGGTCTTACCATGGTCTCCACAGCAGAGCCACTATGGTTGCAGTGCATTGGGTTTCGATCCCTGGGCTTGCTGAGCAGAGGTGTCAGGACACAGTACCCACAGCATTGATGGAGTTTTCACAGATGTGCAGAACCATGCCATGTCCCCTCAGCTGGGAGCCACAGTAACAGGAAGCAGAGGAGCTGAATGAGGCTGCATGGCTCCCTCGGGGTCCCACCTGAGGCAGAGCTGCCCAGGGGTCTGGCCCAGGCATGATTCCGGACCACAGGGTGGGATGGAAGGAGCAAGAATTTTAAGATTTAGCTGAGGAAAGCCTCATACATCCTATTCCACCCTTCCTTCTGATGTGAACCTTCAGTTGTCCTTTAACATTTTGTCCATTGCAATAATTTTGGTCCAGTGATTCACAAGGAGGAAAAATCACCACCACCACTTTGGAGTCTGCTGCAGTAGAATTTCCTCAGGACTGTCATCCGGGGTTTCTGTAATGTGCACAGTAATCACATTCCTTAAGGCAGTGTTTTAGAAATTGGAGGGTATTTATATATTTGGGTCAAGAAATCCATTCAGAATAATATTTCGTCTTTGTGGCACATAATTATATTATACATTATGCATGGTGTAAATCATACAAATTCCATATAATGCATAGTATTGGACTTTGTTTTTACATATTTGTGCACATTCATGGTCACATATTTTAATGTCAGAAAGTAGAACACAGATCAAATTATTCTTTATCTAAATGTGGGGGATCAGAAAATGTTCAGATTTCAGTGCTTTTCAAATATTTAAAACTTTACATAGATCTTACCACCTGAGTATTCTCATCTGAAAATCCTAAATCTCCTGGAACTCATCCATACTGTCATATTTCTGAGATTTGTGTATTTTGATATTAGGACTACAGATGCTCAGCTTGTTCTAGAATAAGGTGGAGTAGCACAGAGTCACCCAGAGCTCACAGAATGAGACTGGACCAGTGGGAACCTTGCTCCATGGACTCCTGTGTGGGAGGCACTCGCTGTGTGCTGTGATCCACTCTATTTCCTCACATTTCTAAGACAAGTTCACTGCTGCTCTGGCTCATCTGCCATCTACTGGTCGTTCTTAGGCTTAATATGGTTAGGATTATAGAGTCTGGGTCACAGTGAGGCTTCACTGTTAACCCTCACTGTTACTCATGAAGTAGACCCTATCAAATCCACCACTGGGACAGATTCTGTAGAAAACACAAATGTTCCCTTGTATCAATAACCTTTCTTCAACCTGAGGACCAATGAGTGACAGACAACCTTGGATTCCAAAGAGATTTTCCTTAAGAGAGTTAAGGACAGACTCAGATCCATGTGAGATGCCAAGGGTGTGGCTTTAGAGAGGCTCCTGAGGATGCAGGGAATAAGGCAGGGTGGGTGGAGCCAGGCCTCCTGATCTCCCTGTCAGTGCAGACTTGTTCCCGCCCTCTCAGACACATTCCAGGGACAGATGTGCCAGCTGGGAAGGCCCTGAGGCCACTTGTGTTGTGACCAATGGCTGGGAGGTTTGTGCTCTTAGCTACAACACCATTGATGATTAATTTAACCTTCATGCTGACATTGGCCAACAGAACATCCTGTTGTCTCCAACCACCAATGTGCATTGAGTACTAATGGTACAGCAATGCATCTGAAATACTCAAATTAAAGTTCAATTCCAGGTTAAGTTTATTAAGTCACTTATGGGTCGATTTCACCACACAGGGCAGCTTAGTTTGAAAGGTCACTGGCTCTAAAAGTGGTTCTAAGTCATTGGTCAGCATTGTTACCAAAATCCCCAGGATGCTGGTTTATAAGCATGTGGTCTGCTGTGTCCACCATAATAGTGACACAGAGTGACATCACAACTTCCATACTGCTGTGTTCAGGTGACATGCCTGTCAGACCCACTGCCACTAACACACTGAAACAAAGCCCCAGAGACCTACAGATGCACAGAGTGTGTCCAGGGCTCTGGGAACTGAGGGCCTCCTTGCTTGATCTCCTCCTGAAGAAGACAAATACTCATACCACCAGGGCTGCCTGGCAACACTTTCTCCAAATTAACTCAAACATCTGAACAACTAAAGCATCATTCCTGGATGAAATCTTGGTTATGGTGACTTCCTTATCTACCTGCATCCACCAGGCCCTGTAGCTAAACCTAGAGAATTAAAGAAAGGGGTTAATGAAGTGCTACTGACAATCACCCCTAAGGTCAGAGTCCACTGGACAAAATTTCCAGGAACTCCTGGGTGTGGCCCCTTTCTGCCTTCACTCCTGTGCACTGGCCCCCTCTAGTGGCCACATGCATACAAACCCGGAAGTGGTTCCTGTCCACAGGGTGACTTACAGAGTGACATGTGCTTTCTTGCACATTGTGAAATATGCATTGCTCTTGTGCTTTTTGTTTACTTACATAATTAGTCATGAATGAAATTCAGGCACTCCTTTTACCCTGTTTTCATCAGAAAATGATACATAGTTTCCAGCTACAAGTTAGCAGCCCAGGAATTGGGATTCATCCACCATGTCTGCAACTCAGAAGCCACACAATATTCTGCTGCTCAACACCCTAGGTAGCAATGGAGGGACTGGAGAGACCTGGTGCTTGGGGTCCAAGCTGTGCAGGTTCTCTGTCATTGAAGGACACCTTTGTTGACCTGTTGAGGTCACCCTCAGTGCATTGTGATAAATAAAATATTCCAAGATGTTCTAAATTTAATTACAAGGGCTGGAGAATGCAGGGGAGAAGGAGATATGGAAATTGATCAGTTAATTTAGGCCCAGACCATCCATCATTGTAAAAACATGACTGACTATGGGACACTCAGTTTTCATGACTGAGAAGCTCCTGATCATCAACCCCTCTTAAGCCATACCAGCAAGTATGTCCTTTAGGAAAGCCTGCATATCCTGAAGATTGTCCCTATTTGTGCAGTTTCACCACTTTTCTCCACAACCATTGTAGTCTCAGTGTAAACAATCTGTCCTTTCCTCCCTGGATTGTCATTACAGTGGAGTACTTGGCTTTCAGGGCAACTGGACCTGTTTCTAGGTGGGATGGATCCTGGCCACTGCTGACCTCTGGAGCATGTCCCAGCACCTGGTGTTTCCTCAGGAGACTCTGCAAAGGCAGATGATCCACTTCTATTCAGAGAAACTAGAATCTCCAGAGGTTTGGGTCAACAGACAGTGTGCATTTTTCCTCCCTTGGGCGATTGTATCATCCTTGAGGAGGACAGAGGTGATGGACACAGAGAACTAACCTCAAGTCCTCCGTTCTGGCTGGATCTCAACTTCCATTAAAATACCCCACAGGACCAGGGCAGTAGTTCCAGGAATGGTAGATGGAGGGGAGAGTCTCCCTTGTCTCTCTAATTCAAGTGTTTCCTGTGTTTTATGAGTGGTCAAGGTGACAGTGACAGGAAAATTTGAATGCTTTCCTCAAAACTGCACTGAATTCAGTGTCTGAGGCCTAGGGAGGGTGATTCAGTGCAGTCCACAGAACAGTGTGTGGGTCGTAATGAGCCTCTACAAGTTCTTAATGTGATCCTCACTTGTGGTAGATGAGGGTCCGGCAATGGTCATTCTTCTTGGTGGCTAGAAGCTCAGAACCATGTGAACACTGGCTAGGAGAAATTCATGCTGTGGACAACTGCAGGGACATAATGGAAAGGTTTGGAGGGTGACAGACAGGGTTCTTTGTTGGATCATGACGATGACTGAGAGCCACATGTTGAGCACAGACCAGCTGATATGTATTCAATTGGAGATTCACTAAAATCAATCATGGCCATTTTGAAAGTCAGTCACAGCTTTCTATGGATAATGAAACTGTGGTATATGTACACAATGGAATATTATTCAGGCATAAAGAAGAACAATGTTATGACATTTTTAGACAAATGGATGGAATTGGAGAATATCATGCAAAGTGAAAAAAATGAATTTCAAAAACTCCAAAACAATTTTGTTTCCTGATTTTCAGTTGTGTTTATTCCAGGGTGTGACAACCTGTCAAAGAGAGCCTTCAATGAGTCTGAAGTGCCCCTTGCTCTTTGCAAAGGCTTCATGAAAGCTGGTCAGGAGTTCCTCCTATGTGATCTGTGGTCTTCCACAACATCCTTGACTGAGGCTGTGGAGGGACATAGTCCAGAATAAGCATCTGATAAAGGTCACTAGACTCACAATCCCAAATCCAGAACTAATTCAGAAAGAGAAAAATTTCCTGTATTAGCCATGAAGCTCTGCCTCACCTCAGGTCCAGAGCAGTGGAGTCAGCCAACTATGGACTGAAGAGCTGAAAGCATGAGCTTGTTCTTGTCCTGTGAAACTGTTCCTGTCAGGTCTTTGTGTCACAGTGGTGAAAGATTAACTAACACCCTGGGCCACCAACTGTCCATCCCCATCATGATTTTCTTGCTGAAGCACATCTTTCATTAGCACTTTCCACTCCTGGTTTTCTGCAGAGTTGCTCACTAAGGGGCCAAGAAGAGAGGGTCCTGTCCCAGTCCCTGCACCTGTGCTGAGACCTGTGCACACAGGTGAGAGCAGAGAAGCCCTGGGAGGCTCCAGCTCTGAGGGCATCTCCACCTCCACCACTGGGATCCCAGAGAGGCTGAGGGCCTCATGGCCACAGGGTTTACACCTTCTCTGGTCGTTACACACTGATGGCTGCAGGGGGAGCAGAGCATCTCCAGGTCTAGTACCTGTGTCTTTTATTGCCAAAGGTCCAGGACTTAGAGAGACTCACCACAAAGAAATGGTCAATGTCTAGGGTGAGGAATGGATAATTACACGACATCTTAATCCCACAGTGTATGCAGGTGTAGAAACCTCACATTGCAGCCCCAAACTGCACACAATTATTAGGCCCATCAAAAAATTCTTAGCTCTGTCTTCGAGACTGACATTATCTTCCTTGAAACATCTCCTGCTTGTGCCAAGCTTGGTGGCAAAGACCAGCTATTCCATGTGGCTCAAGAGGCTCCGGCAGGGGGATCATGGATTCAAAGTCAGCCTCAGTAATAGGGAGGTGTGAAGCCATTCAGTGAGACCCCAACTCTAAATAAAATATGAAATAGGTCTGTGGATGTGGTTCAATGGTTGAGTGCCCCTGAGTTCAATCCCTGGTACTAAAACAAACAAACAAACAAACAAACAAAAATCCCAACGAACTCCTGCTTGTGATAGCAACAGTGGCTTCCTCTGTGATGAATGAACCAATACCTATGCCAAAACCCACTCTAGGGTACACTGATCTATGTCCTGAATTTATAAAACAGATGCAAGACCACGTCTGTCTGCTAGTGCTGAGCAGAGGAGAGAGAGTGAGGCTACAGAGGAGCTCCCTGGTTCCTTCAGTGAAAACATTTCATGACCCTCAGAGCCTGGTGCCCCTGAGCAGTGCTCTCAGCAGGTGGAGGCAGCAGGAGGAGCAGCTGGGGCAGCCCAACCTCACATTTCAGCTTCCCTGGGTGGTTTGTGTCATGGCCTGTATCACTGTGGGAGGGGAACTGTTATACTGATGACAGAAATAAGTGGCCACATCTTCAGGCTCCAGGCTGCTGATGGTGAGAGTGAAATCTGTCCCAGATCCACTGCCACTGAACCTTGATGGGACCCCAGATCCCATACTGGTTGCATCATAGATCAGGAGTTTAGGAGCTTGCCCGGGTTTCTGCTGATACCAGGCTAACCATTTATTAATACTCTGACTTGCCTGGCAGGTGATGGTGACCCTGTGTCCAGGAGATGCAGACAAGGAGGATGGAGACTGGGTCATCATGATGTCACATCTGACACCTGACATTAGAAACATAAAATTAAATATCCTTATAAGCTGTGGCATTCCAGAAGGACTTTCCTGATAGCCAGGCAGCACTGACCACATTGTGTCATAAATCCTCCATGTTGCCCCTCCTTACCTGGGAGGCAGAGCAGCAGGAGCCCCAGGAGCTGAGCAGGGGCCCTCATGTCCATGCTGTCCTGACTGGGACTGACTCCTGCACAGGGTGTGAGCAGCCTATTAAGAAGTCCTCAGGGCAGTGGGCTGTGCTCTGGGCACATGCAAATCAGCAGGGCTGGGCAGGCTGGGCACAGCTGCAGGGCGGGCTCTTCTCAGTTGCTCTGCAGAGGCCAGGTGTGCCCACTGACACAGATCAGGTTGGGGCAGCAAACCTGAAACAGAACACAATAAGAGTTGGTCTGGAATATGCAGGACAGAACCAGTGTACTCTGCTGTGAGGAGTGATCCAAGAAAGGCTTTTCTTGTGTTTCCCATTCCAATTCTTTATTATTGACCCTAGGAGCAGGAAGAAATTAAGGGAGAAAGGGACATTTTATGCTTGGGATGTAAAGTGAACAATGAAGGTAGCAGGGAAGTAGAATTTGTAAACTCTCTGAGGAGGCTCAGGGATCTCTGGATATTAGCCTTGCTGCAACATGAGGACAGGGGAGGATGGAATCCATTGTGATTCTGCCCTGCAAGCTTCATTCTCTCCAAAACACAAGCTTAGACATGTGGAAGTTTCTCTCTTCCTGAGAAGAGCATGTGTAGGTGCAGCCAGGCTTTTTCCTAAGTGCCTGTTCTGGAGAACTTAGAGTGATTGTAGAGGCAGGTGTTGCCTCTTTCTTGAAGCAGGATGCTCTGGCCACCCTGGGATCCTGTGCACTGAACAGGAGCCTGCTCCTGGCTGAGGGCTCTGGGGACATTCTGGGGATAACAGTGAAATTTCCACTCACCCCCTCCCACTCCTGCCCGCTCCTCTGTGGACACCTCCAGGGTCCGGTCACAAGCTCTGAATGGGGCTTTCAGTGCATTCTGTCCACTCTTTTGAACTCACATGAATAAACCATCTATACTACCTGCTGTGTTTGCTACCTAGTAACAAGTGTGAGGGGCATCAATACCCAGGATTCATATTCTAGGTCCCAAAGTCATGACCATGAATCTTTACTCCCCAATTCATGAAGCTGAACCTCTTCATCCATCACCAGGTGAGATTCTGTAGGAAAATCGAGTGTACCCTCTCCTCAAGAAATTGTCCAACTGCTTAAGGGCAAAGATTAAAAACTCACCAGGAAATCATACACCATGTCTGTCCCAGGGCAGTTGACATCTTGGGTATGTGACCAATATAAGATGGCAAAAATGTGGTTTTGGCAAAGAGAGAAGGGACCTGAAGGACCCTAAATGGTGCAGGACAGGTTTGGAGGATGCTCTTGGTCTCCTACTGCCAACCCTGCCCTATACATTTCCAGAGCCCCTGGGAGATCCTCAGTAGCTCCAAAGGGCTCTCAGGCCCAGAGACAGCATTCAGCATTTGGGAGGGATCACCCAAGGCCCCTGGGGAGCAGCAGGGAAAGTCCCAGACGTGCTGCAGCTCCTGTAACCCCAGTCTCTGGGCCTGTCTGCAATGTGAGAAAAGGAGGGTCCAACCCTGGACCCCTGAGCTTGCCTGCTCAGATCCACATCTTCCCCTTAGGAGATCCAGGTCCCCAGCTTTATGTGTGAATAGTTGTTTGTTCCAAAGGTGAGAGATGCTTAGATTTTTCTCATTTTAGTCAAAAACAGTTTCCTTGGCTTTGCTTAAATATCAGAAACAGACCACCTGGAGGTAGACCAGGAGGCTGGTCACTATGGGCCTCCACAGGTGAGGCTGTGGCAGGAGCTTGGTCCCTGTCTCAGGTCTGGAGTCTGCTGTGGCAGGGGATGTTCAGCACACCACAGCTGTGACTCATCCTGGCCACTGACACAGGGACTGAGGACAAGGAAACAGGAGCAGGAGGTGAAGGTGTGCAGGGCTCACCAGCACAGGAGCCCTCTCCAGACAGCAGACAGTGTGGAGGCCAGGTTGAAGAGGAGAACAGTGGGTTTCTCAGTTCCTGGAGGCAGATCAGAAAAGCCACAGGAGAAGGGGGATGAAGAGGGTGAAAAGAACATCATGCACATTTACGCCTTTATAGCACTTATCAATGTTGCTTCCTCCAGGCTGCAGACTGTGGTCAATTAACTAGTGAGTTTTGTTTGACATTTTTGGAAAGCATATAGATTACTGTAGCTCTGGTTGACAATTGCACACTGAAAATGTAAAATATACCTTTCAATGAACAATGATCATTTGAGATACCGGGGCCCCTGGTCTTCTCAGTGAACCTCTTGGTCTTTGCTGTTGATTTCCTCCATTGCTCATGGGCTCCCTCCCCTCTCAGATGCATCTCCAGATGCCTCTTGTGCCTTCCCTGATCCTCACAGGGGAACAGCTGCACACGGCACACACCACACACCACGGCAGACTCCACATGTAATTAATCAGGAATCGAAGTGACTCTGCTCACGTTCACTCATGCAGTCACTCTTTACTGCATGGCTTGGTCACCAGGACCATGAGCACATCACTGCCTGGGTCACACAATGGCTCAGGTGTACCTGTCTTTTGGGAGCACTGCAATTTGTTCCAGCAAACTCTGCCATGTGGCTGAAAACCCTCAAACACAGGACTATGGTGGGTTTTTTAAATTTATTTTTGTTGTAAACAAATGGGATACATGTTTTTCCTGTTTGTACATGGAGTAAAGGTATATCATTTGTGTAATCATACATTTACATAGGCTAATGGTGTTTGATTCATTCTGTTATTTTCTCCTTCTCCCCCACCCCTCCCACCCCTCTTTTCACTCTATACAGTTCCTCCTTCCTCCATTCTTGCCCCTTCCCACCCCCCATTATGTGTCATCCACTTATCGGTGAGATCATTTGTCCTTTGATTTTTTGAGATTGGCTTATCTCACTTAGCATGATATTCTCCAATTTCATCCATTTTCCCGCAAATGCCATAATTTTATGATTTTTTATAGCTGAGTAATATTCCATTGTGTGTATATACCATAGTTTCTTTATTCATTCATCAATTGAAGGACATCTAGGTTGGTTCCCAGTCTGGCTGTTGTGAATTGAGCAGCTGTAAACATTGATGTGACTGTATCTCTGTAGTATGATGATTTTAAGTCCTTTGGGTATAGGCCAAGGAGTGGGATAGCTGCGTCAAATGGTGGTTCCATTCCATGTTTTCTAAGGAATCTCCACACTGCTTTCCAGAGTGGCTGCACTAATTTGCAACCCACCAGCAACATATGAGTGTACCTTTTTCCCCACATCCTCGCCAACACCTTTTGTTGCTTGTATTCTTGATAATTGCCATTCTAATTCGGGTGAGATGGAATCTTAGTGTAGTTTTGATTTGCAATTCTCTTATTACTAAAGATGGTGAACACTTTTTCATATGTTTGCTGATTGCTTGTAGCTATTCTTTGGTGAAGTGTCTGTTCATATCCTTAGCCCATTTTTTGATTGGGTTATTTGTATTCTTCCTGTAGTGTTTTTTGAGTTCTTTATATATTCTGGAAATTAGTGCTCTGTCTGAAGTATGAGTGGCAAAGATTTTCTCCCACTCTGTAGGCTCTCTCTTCACATTGCTGATAGTTTCTTTTGCTGAGAGAAAGCTATTTAGTTTGAATCTGCCCCCATTATTGATTCTTCCTTTTATTTCTTGTGCTATGGGAGTCCTGTTGAGGAAGTCTGATCCTAAGCTGACATGTTGAAGATTTGCACTTAGTTTGTCTTCTGTAAGTTGCTGGGTCTCTGGTCTGATTCCAAGGTCCTTGGTCCATTATGAGTTGAGTTTTGGGCAGGGTGAGATACAGAGGTTTAGTTTCATTCTGCTGCATATGGCATTCCAGTTTTTCCAGCACCATTTTCTGAAGAGGCTATCTTATCTCCATTGCATACTTTGGAACCTTAGTCTAGTATGAGAAAATTATATTTATTTGGGTTTGTGTCCATGTCCTCTATTCTGTACCATTGATCTACCAATTTTGTTACCAATACCATGACATTTTTGTTACTATTGCTTTGTAGTGTAGTTGAAGTTCTGGTATTGTGATACCCCCTGTTTCATTCTTCCTACTAAGAATTACTTTAGCTATTCTGGGTTTCTTATTCTTCCAGATGAATTTCATGATTGCTTGCTCTATTTCTGTAAGGTACATCATTGGGATTTTAATTGGGATAAAGAAGGACATTTCATACTGTGTATGGTGGGTTTTTATATTGCAAAAAAATAATATGGTGAGTTCCACTAGAGTTCAAGTACAACTATTTTTACATTTGAAAACAATCAACTCTGCAATGAAAAAGAATGTTTAAGAGCAACAATGATTTTGGGAAATAAGACAAAGACAGCTCCTATGCAAAATGTCAATTAAGATTTATTTTTCCCTAAATAGAGGAGGGAGAGACTACAGGAGGATTTTGTTTGAAGCATGGGACCATCCTGGGAAGTCAGGTGTGGCCTGAGGACAGATCTCAAGCAGACATCTGACATCAGAACCAGGTAACTAATTTCAACTGTCCTTCCTTGAACTTAGTCAAAGATGGAGTGGGGAAAATGGACATGCACCTAGTGTAAGTGGAACAGAATTTGCAAATAGCACATTTCAAATCCAGTGCAGAGAGTCCCCACATGTAAACCCAAGTGCCCTTTAGAAGATCCCCTCCTTCTCAGCCTATTTTGACATTTGAATTTAATAGTCAGGGCACACCACTACAGATTATGTCATATGAGGTTCTTAAGTGTGGAGTAGCTTTGTGGAGAGAATCTATGAGTTTATCTGTCAAGAGCCACAGTGTAGAAATATAATTTTTTTTTTTTTTTTTTTTTGCGGTACTGGGGATCGAACTAAGGGCCTTGTGCTTGCGAGGCAACCACTCTACCTGCTGAGCTATTTCCCCAGCCCTTAGAAATATAATTTTAATAATGTCATGTTTTGGTATGTTTTGGAAAAATGTGTGCTACATTGAAATTAAATAAATGAAAAGTGATGTAATTTTTATAACTCAATTTGTAAAAGTCATTAATATATTTTTGTTAACTGCGATGTCCGTCTTTCTTTATCCTGCTGAGTTTTCATCCCCAAAATCATTGTTGAAAGTACGAGAAAGTAGTTAGAAAACACTTTATTCTAGGAGGCAGATGATACTTTTGGGATTGAACAAATTCAGAGTTAAGTCATAATTCATGGACATTATCCCTGGGTTCAATGCCACTTTGCTGTCCTATCCTGTCACTTCTGCATGAACTCACTCCTGGAACCTCATCAGTTTTTCCAATCAGTCATTGCCTGAGGAGGAAAACAAAACCAGGCTTTTACTTAAACGGATTACATCATAAAACAGCACAGGTAAGGTGGAAAATCCCCACATTGTAGCCAGAATTGTGAGTGGATCTGGTACATTGCAGCAAGCTAGCCCATATTTAAGAAGAGCATATGGTCACAAACCACATGTGCACAGAGAGTGCCCTAGTCAAACATCTATGTGTGCATTCCTGGAGAGCTTGTTGGCCAAGGGCCTGGAAAGAGAAGACAGAAAATCAGGGACAAGGAGGTTCTGAGAAGTTGCAGGCAGATGGTCATGAAATGGGTTTTCTGTGTGCAGAACTTCATAGATAATGTTGAAACACAAAGGAAACCTACCACATTTGCGAGCTAAGTGACCATGCTTGTTAGAAGATTCTTCCACCTCTACTCTAGTATTCATCTTTGATCTTTACTGACACCTTGCTTACACAGTAGATCTTTGATGAGTATTGGTGACAGGAATGAGGTCAACAAAAGCACTTGGTCTATGGGCTGGGGAGATAGCTCAGTTGGTAGAGTGCTTGCCTTGCAAGCACAAGGCCCTGGGTTCCATCCCAGCACCACAAAAAAAAAAAAAAAAAAAAAAAAAGAAAAGTGCTGGGTCCCACTGACACCACCTCTACCTGGGCTGCTAGACCTTTTGCCATTTGTGGACATGTGATTTCTCAGCAGCAGAGCCAACTGTGTCCAGCTGCCTGTGTGAAGTTGGAGTTTCAGATCACACTTCCTGGGGGCATTCCTACTGGAACAGGCTTGTGCTGTGGTTCATGGTTGCCTTTCCTGCCCAGGGCACTCTAAGGAGCATCAGTATCCATGCCCTCAGAGAGGGCAGGGTTGACTGAGATAGGAATCTTCATGCCAGGACCCACTGTTTGTTTCAGGACAAGGAACAACAAATATGTGATCATGGCATTCACTGTTCCTCCAAACAGCGTTACCCAAAACCCACTTGGGGATGACCTCCTGCAGGTTGTAGACACTCTCCTTCAAGATGTGCTTCATCTTCAATATCATGACCTGATGGCATGAATGTGTGTCTTAGGAAGCTAAGGGAAATGTGACCTTCTAGTCTTTCAACTTTAGAGCCTCCTGTACAAAAGGTCCTGACCCCAGCAGTAAAACTTACCCCTGGGAATACTTCAAAATACCATAATGTATTCCCTAAAGGTTTACTAACTCAGGTCCTTCAATACAGTAGATATTCAGACATCCAAATAATTCATTGTTGTGTCAAGTCACAGAGTAGATCTTCTGCCTATGTTGGTGATGAGAGGAGTGTGACTGGGAGAATCCCAGGCCAGAGGAAAAGTGAGGGACAATAGGCAAAATCAGATGAGACCTGTTGTCAAATGAAGACAGAGTAAAACTTGGAACAATCAGAAGGAAACAGAATTAAATAAAACTTATTTTACATCCTACCAGTGCCAATGCAGGGCTCAGAGGAGGCTCTACCTTTGGTGTGGAAGGCCTGTGAAGAAGGTAAAGGGGAACAGGTACCATGGGGATTTCTTAGTTTTCTCTCCATGACAGGCTTCCCTCAGGATCATGTGCCACTTGCTATTTGTTTCCAGATCTGGAAGACATGAGTCACTATTTTAAGAAAAATATTTCTGCTAGAATCAAAATGGTTATTTTGAAGTTATTGTTTGATGTTCTTCTTTAGACTGTATTATGGTTTGATTTAAGGTGTCCCCTGAACTTCCTGTGTAGATGCAAGAATATTCAGAGATGAAGTGATTAGCCTGTGAGAGTGGAACCTAATCAGTCCCTCACAGTTTGAGGGTGCTGACTGGGGGATGACTCTAAAGGTGGGAGTGTTTGGAGAAGGTGGTCACAGGGTGATTCCTGGAGGGGTGCATCTTCCCTGAAGCCCCTTCCCCATTCTACTTCCCCTTCCTGGCCACCATGAGCAAAGCAGTTCTCCTCCACCACACACTTCTGCCCTGATGTTCTGTCTCACCTGGGCCAAAAGCAATGGGGTCAGCTGACCATGGAATGAAATTCTGAACCAATAAGCTTAAGTAAACTTTATTTCTTCTAAGTGAGACTTGTATTGTGTTTTTGTCACAGTGAGATAAACCTGACCAACACAGACTGGTGGATTAAGAGAATTTTCCTTGGATTCAGTCATCTGTGGCATATAAGTGCTACCCAGGAGGTTCCTAAGCCCTAGCAGGATAAGAAATCTTTCATCTGGCTGGGCCTGCTCCTTTCTAGACCAGAAGTCAAAGTGCTGGCATAAAAGAGGAGCTTGTTAGTTATTGAGAATTCCAGGTCCTGTGATATGACCCAATACCAGGAATGTCCAGGTAGCAGAGAAAAACTCTTCATCATAAAAACCTGGATAACCTCGTGTGAATGTGAAAATTCAGTCAGTTCACATGAACACTGAGCTGAAATGTACCTACCGATTAGTTGAACAGGATGTTAAAGCAGATACCCCAAAAGTGCATCCACCAGGATTTGCAAACATGTTTGAAAGAAATGAAGAACAAACAGACAGCATCAGTAAGGAGATTGAAACTTCAAAGGCAAAAATGCATGTTTCAGAATTGAAAATGCATGCAGCATAGTGAAAGCCCAGCAGTGAGCTCAGGAGGTAATGAGGAGACAGAGGAATGAGTCCTGAGGTGGGACAGCAATGTCACACCCAGTCTAGAGAAGACTGAGAAGCCAGCCTGGAGGACCATTGAACAAGGACAGGGAATCAGCCCCAGAGGTGCCTGCCAGCTCACTTCACGCCAAACTTCCACCTTCTGAAGACAGATAGATTCCTTAAAACCTGGGGGAGAAAACTGACTGACGAGTTTTTTTTTTTTTTTTGGAAAAGCAACTGAAATCAACAGAGAAATTCTCCCCAGAAAACATGGAGGACAAACAATAGAATACACTTTTAAGTGTTGAAGGAAAAGACAGTTGACTTAGGAATGAAGGTCCAGGGAAATGTTTCTCAGGAATCAAGGAAAAATCAAGAGCTCCTCAGTCATTCAGAGAAGAAAGTACTCGGTAGCAAACACCACAATGGCTGCAAGTTGCTCTGTTTAGATAAAAAAAAATGTGATAAAAGCAGGTATATTGGAACCCAAGGATGGAGAAGAAGCATAAAGGGAGGGAGAAGTGACCAACATTTGAAAGCCAGATCTGTCAGTTACACTCTTTGTATATTTTTACAGATATTTCTGACATCATAGTCATCAGGGAAATGCAAATTGAAACACATGAGAAATCTCCACCCCTGGGGGAAGTGACCAAGTCCTGAAGGGAACACGCCACAGGCAGCAGGAGGGAGCCCAGGCCTGTCCCTGCTGGTGAGCTGGTCCTGGTTGCTGTCACCAGGCATTCGCAGCAGCAGAGTGTTCTGGGTGTTGTCAACCAGGTGTCTCCAAAATGAAGAAAGGATGTGGAAGACAGTGTGACATCTTCTTATGGAACCAGACATTCTGCTACCAAACATGCAGCAGCCATGTTCACTGTGTTTACTAAAGTATGTGAAAATACAAGATGAAAATAAATAAATGACTCCCTGAACATGAAAATCAATAGGAACTTTGTTCAGCATTGAAACCCTGGAGCGCACAGCATGCCCTTCAATAGGACAATGGATCAATACTGTGGAAGAGACAGGGAGCAGAATACTACTCACCACTGGCAAGAACACAGCTATCAAGCAGGGGGCAGGGATTCTCATCTGTATCCCTACCACTTGGAGGCTGAGGAAAGAGGATGGCAAATTCAAGGCCAGGTTCAGCACCTTAGCTTGGCCCTAGCCAACTTGGAGAAATCCTGTCTCAAAATAAAAAAAATAAATAAATAAAACCCAGCTGTGGATGTAGATAAGTGGAAGCATATGCCTGGATTCAATACCCAGTTTGAAGAAATATTTAAAAGAAAAGAAAAATTAGAAAGATGAATACAGAAAACACCATCCATCACATAATGAAAACCCATGGTGGAACCTCATGTGCGCAACAGTCAGGGTAACAGGCCAGTCTGAAAATGTTCTGTGCTGTGCATTAAAGGCAGGTGTCAGTCAGCCAAGGAGAAAGTCCAGGAATGGAAACCCATGAATGGCTGCAGGAGAGAGGAGACAGTGAGGAAGATCTGGAGCACACAGAGTGGAGGGGAGGGACTGCTCTGTGCCAGGCCACAGCAATAGACACGTCACTGTCCACTAGTCCAGCTCCATAGAGAGCACAAAGTGGCCCTGGTGGACCTGTAGACGTGGGCGGAGGTTGAAGAATTGTAACAAATGCAACAGTGTCTGGGGTGGTGTTAGTGGAGGGGCTGTGGGGACAGGGACCACACAGGGGAACTCTGGGTTGTCAACAATGTCCTGGGACTTAGACTACACTAAACAATGCAGTCTTTATACATTCCAGTGGAGACACATGAAGAGGCCTCTCTTGCTGCACAACCCCAACTACTTCTCAATGCAGGATCTTCAGGTCTTAAATTCTTCTCTGTAACATGCCAGTGAGGCCCTTGGCATGGTCACCTGCTGGGGCTGAGCTGCAGGGGAGAGTGAGGTGCAGAGGAGCCTCCATGACCCTTTCTACAAAAACCCCAGTGAGGTTTATGGTCTGGTTTCCCCTGACAAGTGCTTTTAGCAGGTGGATGCAGCAAGAGGAGCAGCTGGGGCAGCCCAACTTCACACTTTTGCTTCCCTGGGAGGTTTTTGTCATGGACTGTATCACTGTGGGAGGGTAAAATTGTACTGTTGACAGTAATAAGTGGCCACATCTTCAGGCTCCAGGCTGCTGATGGCGAGAGTGAAATCTGTCCCAGATCCACTGCCACTGAACCTCGAGGGGACCCCAGATCCCATACTGGTTGCAGCATAGATCAGGAGTTTAGGAGCTTTCCCGGGTTTCTGCTGATACCAGGCTAAATAATTGCTAATGCCTTGACTTGCCCTGCAGGAGATAGTGACTCTGTCTCCAGGAGATGCAGACAAGGAGGATGTAGACTGGGTCATCGTGATGTCACATCTGATACCTGACATAAGAAACATAAAAATAAATATCCTTATAAGCTGTGATGTTCCAAGAGGACTTTCCTGATAGCCAGGCAGCACTGACCACATTGTGTTCATAAATTCCCCATGTTGCCCCTCCTTAACTGAGAGGCAGAGCAGCAGGAGCCCCAGAAGCTGAGCAGGGGCCCTCATGTCCATGCTGTCCTGATGGGACTGAGTCCTGCACAGGGTGTGAGCAGCCTATTAAAAAGTCCTCAGGGCAGTGGGCTGTGCTATGGGCACATGCAAATCAACAAGGCAGGGATGGCAGCTGCAGGGCTGGCTCCTCTCAGTCAGCACAGGCTCAGTGACCTAGGTGTTCCAGGTTAGACCAGGGCAGCTGAGCATTTCCTTGGGTTACATGTTTCTGTGAGTACAGGACACGGTCAGGCAACTGTGCTGTGAGTGGCGATCTGGAGTCCGATCATGGTTCAGAACAGGCTGTCCTTTGTGTCTCAAGAACAGGTCTATGTTACTGACACTTGGAGAAGGAGGGAGGATTTAGGAAATGAAGGAGGATATTTCATGCTCAGGATGGAAAAGAGAAATGAAGCCAGGAACAGAAGATGTGTAAACTCACCACGGTGAGATAAGACCTCCAGTCTTTGGCATAGCATGGCTAAGATGCAGGGAGGAGGCACCCACTCCTGGATCCAGCCCTCTATGCCTCAGTGTCCCACAGAACACACTCACACACATGATGGTGCCCATGTTCTCCAGAACAGCAGGTCTAAGCCCAGCCAGGATCTTTTTAATTGTCTTTGGAGAGTAAAGAATAATTTAAAAGCAAGTAGAAAGTATTTTAGCTGATGAGGGTTAGAGAATATAGGGCAGGGTCGGCATCTTAGTAAACAGCAAAGATCCAGATTCTTTATATTTTTCTGCTTTGCCAGTATTACAAGAGGCTTTTCAATCTTGGTGTTAAAGCCTCATGACCTAAAGATGACTGCAGTGTCTTAAATATTTTGTCCTCTGCCATGTCCTCCTGTAACTTTTACAGGAATAACTCAGGACCCAGTTCTTGATCTTTGCTGTTCTTAGAGGTAACAAAAAGCTTTCTAGTAACTTTCCACAACGTCTTCTATCTTTTTTTCCTTTTTCTTTTTATGTTTCTTTATTTCCTCCCTTTGGTATGAATGACTGACCCCAAGGTCTTGTGCATGCCACACAAGTTCTCCACCACTGGTTCATGGTCCCAACATGTCCCTCCCTTACCTATCTATCATTTCTGAGATGAATGGTTGTTTCCCCAGATCCTTCCTCCTGCCCTGGTCTGGGAGGGCTCAGCTGCTCTTACCAACAGTAGCAGGTCAGAGCTGGTGATCCATCCATAAACAAAAGATGAGGCAGGGTTTCATAGGATTTCCTCTATGTTAAAGATCACTTTGGTTATGAACTGGTTAGGGAAGACAGATTACAATGAAATCTTTAACTGCAGGGGTTCAAAAATATAAACATGACAAGTTCATACTTACCAAGATGACAGTCTGAGCTAACAAATGTGGAAATGTGTCCTGGGTTTTGGATCAAGGACAGGATTTTGCTAGTGCAGTAGATGGAGAGGCTGGAGCGGGAACTCATCCAGGCTGACCTCAGGCTGGTGCTGCCCCAGAGCTACGGGCTCTGGCCCTGAGCTCTGTGTACCTGGCTCCCCTGGGCAATGGGGCTGAAGTCCTGGGAATTAGAGGCCCTGCCGTCAGGCTGTCTGGCAGGAGAGCCAGGGAAGGAAGGTGTCCCACACCCTTGGGTTGAGACAAGCTGAGAGCCCACAGCCAGGAGAGAGTCAGAGACCAGGAGTCAGTGCTGAGCCTGGCTCTGTGGGGTGGCTACACTCACTGCTCAGTTCACTCTCCTGGGGACAAAGGCCCTGCTGGACCTGAGAGGAGGGTCAGCAAAGTCTCACCAGAGCCCACTCTCAGCCAGAGTTCAATTTCTTCAGAAATAAAAGCAATATCATATGTCACATTTGTACTCTATAGGATATAATTTATATTGCTGTCTATGTATAAGGGGCATTAATATTACGAGTAATTGTATATATGCAAATATTATTTGCTCATTGCTGTAATGTGTGGATTCAAGGATTTTTTTTTTTTTAACAGTCCAGGTGATCTAGTCCGGGCCTCACACAGGAGAGGCAGCTTTGACCTACACCCCAAGTCCTTCTCATTTTTTTTCTGAGAGTGTTCTTCTAAGGGGCTCAATCTGGGTTCAGGCCTCAGGTCACTCTCCCTCAGTCTCCAAAGTAGCTGGGATTACATCCTGTGCCACCAGGTCTGCCTGACCTTAAGACAGTTACAGTGAGCATAGACATTTATCCAACATCTGTCCCACATGCAGTGATCTCCTCTGCTCTGGAGAATAGAGCATTATGATGCTTAAGGCCTGGCCCTGTGTGCCTGCTGCCTCAGTGACCTTTACTGTGCTCAAGACACTGCGTGAACTGAGGCTCTGCAGTTGCACAGAGATGTCACAGAGTTGGGTAGTGGTCCCAGAGTCGGGTAGTCTCCCAAGGGGAGAGAAGTTCTTGGTCCAGAGGTGGACATGGGCAGCTCCTCCCTGGTGGCTTCCTTAGGCAGGGCAGAACAGCTGGCTCAGTGACTGCATGGCCACAGGGCAAGCCCATCCACAGCTGCCTGTGGACAATCCTCTGAGTGGACACACATGGGTGCCTCTGGCATCTCCACAGCTGACATGGCTACAAGGATTCAGCTCACAATGGACCATGTTGGATATATATAGGTTCTGAACATCTGCTGCTTTCCTTTCTGGTCTCTAAAGACCACCATGCACTATCTCTGACTCTCCCATGAGAATTCTAGGACTGGATTCAGAAGATAGGCCAAGGGCCAGGATGTGCAAGGGAACAGGGTTGTGACCTATATAAGGACAGCCAGGTGTGGAATAAGGATTGACAGATGTGAATTCAGAGTAGGATGGGACAAGACAGGGGAGACACAAGCAGGAATGCAGAGCAGAAACACTGGAGGAGCCCAGGACCAAGAGAGATAGGAAAGTGAGAGAGGGTGTGATTTCAGAGCTGCCCCCAACCTATTCCTCGAGAAGTCCTCAGACTGACTTCAGGCCCTGGGCAGGAAGAGTATAAGGAGGGAGATTCATGCTTCACTGGTGACAGCAGGGATTTCATGTGCCTGGAAAGAAGTGTGGCCTCTGACGTCCAGAATGACCTGTGCCCTTCCAGGTGGACCTGGTGTCTAAGGGCAGAGGGAGCTCAGCAGCCAGGCCTCCTCTCTGCTGGAATCTTGCTTTATTGCTTCTAACACTCCTCCTGGATCCGGAGAAGACATTGACAGTTTCCCCTGGGACACAGGGAGGGAGAGTAGAGACAGGATCCACACAAAATTCTCACCACATTCTCAGTGTGAGAACCAGCATGAACATCCCCAATTATGAACACTAAGAAAGCAGGCTACTTAGTTGATTTCCTTCTGGCCATGAAGTAAACAGGTGAACATTTTCATAGCAGGAAAGACATTCCCAGAGCAGCCCTGAGGCCAGGTCCTCTCCTACCAGAGTCAGAGCAGCAGCAAGAGGAGCCAGGAAGTTGAGGTCAACAGGGTCACTGAGGTGATCCAGCTCAGGGAGGGTGAGGAAGGTGGATCAGTCTTTTGCAACTGCCATGGTGGACCAAACACCCTGGGCTGGGAGGTAAACAACAGAAATGAATCGTCTCCATGTTCTGGAATCTAAAGTTCCAAAATCAAGATGCCCCAGGCATCCACTTCAGTTTCAGGGTCTCTTCCTAGTGGTCGCCTCTTGCTTTGTCTCACAGGCTTCTCCTTGATGCATGGGGAGGGATGGAGACAGCTCCCTGGAGCCTGTGCTTAGAAGGACACAGGTCTTATGGACTCAGTCCCACCTAGATGACCTGGTGTGCCCCCATTCATCACATAGACCATGTCTCCATGACACCCACATTCAGGGAGGCATCAACACATAAATCTCCGGAACGCAATCCTGACTTTAGGACAGACTGGGCTTTGGGGACTCAGAGGAGCCAGGGTAAAGGTAAGGCCAGGCTTCCAGTCTCACAGCACCAACACACAGGGAGTTTGCCTCCAGTGCATCTCCCACCACACACATTTCCCTGGTCACAGCAGAATTCCCATTCCAAACCTGGGGCACTCTGTAGGTGAGGGACACTCTGATTCAGTCCCCTAGTGTCTCTAAGAACAGGCCTCTGTGCTCATGGTGGTCTTGCCTGCCTCCTCCTGGTCAGTCTGTGTCACTGCCTGTCACTGTGAGTCCCCTCACTGCTCCTCATGGAGCTGCTGCTGTGGTATCCATCTCCAGATGGATTCTGTAGAGAACAGAGGGACATCTCAGGTGATCCAGGGATCTAGTTGAGCAAAGAAACACTAAGAGGCAACTCCATTTTCAGAAAATATTTTAGTCTCAGGACACTCAATTGGTAGACACTGTGATCCACATCAATGACCTGGGGTGGTTTAGGAAGGCTCCTGAGGACTACAGGGTGGGTTGGTCTTGCGGGGTGCAGTCCAGGACTCCTGGTACCCACCTCTCAGTGCAACTCAGTTTTACTCATTCCAGAAGTGCCCACAGCCAACTCTGGACCACAGCCTCTACAGCAGCTGGGGAAGGAGCTGAGGTCACAGAGGTGCATGCACCAATGGCCAGGGAGGTTTGTGCTCTCAGATAAAGCAACCCATGAGCACATGAATCACATAGACCAGCATTGACCAACACAATACTCTGCATGAGGACAATGTAAATGTTCAAGATGTCTAGTAGTAGCCACAGGCCATCTGTGTGTACTGATCCCTGGAGATGCAACATGTGCAACTGACGCATTCAATTGGAAATTTAACTTCAATATAAATACACATAGTGACTTGTGGCTGTTGTGCAACACATCAGACAACATAGCTCCAAAGGTGATAATCAGAAGTATCATCAGAACCACCGGGATGTTCAGGTGCAGTGGTGCACACCGATGATCCCAGCAACTCAAGAAGCTGAGGAAGGAGGATTGTGAGTTCAGGGACAGACTTGCACATTGAGAAATCCCTAAGTAACTTAACAGGAGCCTGTCTCAAAATGAAAAATAAAAATTGTGTGTCAGTAGGACATGCAATGTTCCCCTGTGTTCAGTCCCCAGGATGAAAGAATTTTTTTTAAATGACCATCAGGATGCTAATTGTAAGGCAGAGAGTCTGTCTTATGCCACTATAATAGTGATGGATAGTGACACTCCAGCCTCCAGGTCACTGTGTTGAGGTCACATTGTTGTCATACCCACTCCCACTAACACACTGAAATGAGCCAGGCACAGTGGCACACACCTGTAATCCCAGCAGCTTGGGAGGCTGAGGCAGGAGGATGATGAGTTCAAATCCTGCCTCAGCAACAGTAAGAGTGTGACTCTGTCTCTAAGTAAAGAATGCAAGAAAAGGACTGAGGGTGTGGCTTCATGATTCAGTGCCCAGAGTTCATTTCCCGGTACCAAAAAAAAAAAACACACTGAAAGAAGGCTCCATAGACCTGCACATGCAGAGACTGTGCCCTGGTCTTTCTCTGGAGCAGAGGGATCACCCTGCTTGATCTCTTCCCAACCCAGCTGGAGAAGACAAATCCCCACAACCACCAGGGCTGACTGGCCACACTTTCCTCAGGTAAGTCCAAACACGTGAACTACTAAAAATAGTTACCAGCTTAACCACATTTAGGGGACTCTTCCCTGTGCCTTCCAGATCCTGGGAGCAGGAAGTGGCCCTTCTACTGTTTCACAGAGAGCATGATGTTGCACCTGGATTGCAGACTTGCAGCCTCCAGAGCTGGGGAAACAAAGTCCTGCTGCATCAGGCCAGGTGTATGGTGCCTGTTCAGCAGCCCTGGAAGCACCTGCTCCCATTTTCCAATGTAGAAGACTGGATTGTGGGAGACCAGGAACAGGAGAAAAGTGTAGGGCTTCTTTCATAATAAATCCAGATTAGAAAGTGTTCTTTAATATCCTAAAGTTGCAGACAATGCTGCTATCTTTTCCAAATGAATGTGAAATCATTAAAATCCTTCTGATTGGTTGTTTTGTCACATAATCTGTTGACCTAAGTTATGCACAACAAAAAATTCTTCAAATTCTTTATTGGATCAAAAATATTTTCCAATATTGCCTACAGAAAGAAAAGAAAAGGCAGCATTTCTAATTCCAAGGCAGACCCTCAGGCTCCTGTGGTTGTGGCATGCCCTGCTGTGTTTGGATATCAAAACTGAGCAGTGGACAGAGCTGTCTCTCTGGGACACACATAACATGGTTTTATAAGGGTGGGTGAGACTAACTTCCCTGGGCCCAGGTGGGGAGGGGACTCTGAGGGTCTCCAGGGTGACCAGGCTCAACTGAAAGACAAGGGACTTCTGCAGGTGGGTTTCCTTGTGGTTTCTTCTCTGATACCAGATGCTGTTGGTTTGGGTCCATGAAGCTGCAAGTGCATGTGGGACTCCTGGGAGCTGGGAGGCTGCTGGGCACTGAACCTGTGTGAGTGTGACCAGGGCAGAGTGCTGAGTGCAGAGTTGGCCCTGTCACACCAGCACCAGGCTCTGTTCTGAGGACTCTGCAGCCCAGCAGCACACACCTCCCTGTGTGGCCAGGATGAGAGACACAGCCCTCTGCTCCTGCCTGGGCCCAGGTGGAGGTCTCTCCAATGTGAGGTGAGAGTGGGTCCTTGGTGAGACCAGAGCTCCATCCTCCCAGGGAGGGGCCTCTCCAAACCCAGATGTCAGGGTGGATCCTGAGCCCAGAGGCCCCTGAGTGCAGCAGGCCACCTTCCTAAGTCACAGCCTGTGGCCACTCACTGGAGGATGGATTCATGATATGCCAGGTGTTCCAGGTGCAGGAAGCCAGGGAAAGCTGTGACCTTCTCATCTTCTGAGTTTGTGAGCTCCCTCCAAATACTGGCAGACACTTGCCTGTTTGCACAAAGGTTTATATATAACCATACAGAAATATTTCCAGATATTCTTTGCATTTTACTCTTTCATTCAATTATGACTTACTTTCAATTAATTCTAATATCTTGCTGAATTTATACTGATCATATTGCAACTAAATTCCACAACATTTTCATTAAATGGTAGATGTGAAACTCTTACATAAGTCAGCATTTCCACAATGAGGAATTTTCATTTAACTGTGTCAGTGTGTTATGAGTACACACACAGTGAGTCACGTGATGTGAACAGGCACAGACAACACTGTGCTCAGTCTCCTGCCCTCTTCTTTCCCATCCCTCCCTAGCACCTCACCCTGATCCAGCTGCTCTGCTCTTCTGATCCCTCCTGTTGTTATTTAATGTTTGCATCACCATGTAGTGAAAATGTGGGATTCATTGTGGACAAGAATGATGCCCAACATCCATGAAACCCAGGGTCTTAGGCCATCAGCACACATGTTCCTGCTCATGGGTTTCAAGCTCATGGTGAGTTGGTGCAGGCAGGGCTCAGCTGGGCTCAGCTGCAGGCTACAGAGCAGGACTCCAGATTTTACTTCTCCTGGGGCCATGAATGATGTGCACTGGGTCCTCATGTCCCAGAATCCTCATGGCAGATTGCAGGAGAGAGCCAAGTGCCCAATCCCAGCTGGACAGACAAGAGGTTGATAAGTTGTTGAGGAATGCCTGTCCACACTATGCTTTGCTAATGTTAATAATGATGAAATATTTCAATTTAATTGCATATTAATTAAAAGGTAAAGATGGGGATTGTTGCATGTTCCTAATTGGTTTTGACCTTAGTGTTCATGTACTGGAGGTTTGGTCCCAGTGTGGCCATGACAGGAATAGTGGTCCCTTTAAGAGGTGAGGCCTGGTGGGAGGGGGTCAGGTCAGTGGAGTGCTGCCCCTGGAAGGGCCAGTGCTGGTCTCACACACTGAGGAGTCCTCAGCAGTGTGGGTTGTTATAAGTGCAGTCACACCACAGGCATGACCACAGCCGCCTGCAGCTGATTCCTTCTCCTCTTACACACCACACTGTGACACATGCCAGGGGCCTCACCTGAGGACAACAGGTGGGACTGCTCAACCTAGGATGCTTAGCCTTGAAAACTGAGTTTACCCGAGCTCTTCTCTTTACATGTTACTTACTAAGCTCATGTATTTTGCCATAGCAATAGAAAAGGACTAATGAATATTTTTTATGAATAAGGGTTTACATAGAAATTTCCATAATAGCAATGTAGAAGATTAAAAAATTATATTAGAAATAATTGTGTCCTAGAGGGAGCCTTCCAAATCCCATGTACATGAACTATTCAGTGTTCTTAACCGAAGATTTTCAAATGGCAGGTCTAGGTGGTTCTGGAATTCTGCCCTTGTATCAGCTCTCAGTGATGCCGATGATCCTGTTCAACATGAATATTTTGAATATAATGGAAGATAATGCTACATTCATACTTGGTTTGATTTGGTCAAGGAAGATTTTTAATTTTTTTTTAATAAGTTCCTTGTAAATTCCTTGTAATTTCTTACTTTACTGTGGATTCTTTTTCTTAGAGAAGTTTTCTTAATATGATTCCAACTCATTGAAGGCACTTAGAGGCACATACAAATATTCTCTGTGCCCCATCCTTCCTGACAGAATTCCAGGAGGAGAGAAACTGCCATGTTCTTGCTAAAGGTGAGACTTAGGCCCAGGAAGCAAGGTTCCAGCATCTGGCAGTTGAGAGAAGATGTGAGGCAGGTGGGAATATTGGTCATCCTTTATTCAGAGGTGGCCATACAATTTAGCCAACCCCTGAGGCATATTCATAGGCACTTTTAATGTGAAGTTCCAAACAAGAAGGCCCCTGCCCTCAGGTTACATAGGGACTCCTGTCCACTGGCTCCTGTTTATGACCTTGAGTGTATATGCTGAGTCAGAAGATTTATGACCTTGAGCACATGGTAACCATGACAGCCAATCCATTGCCTTCCTATACACTGAAATCATAAAGCATATCAGCCCCCAGAAGCCGTGGTGAGGGAGCCACACTATGGCCATGTTGGGTCTGCCCCAAAGTGACCACACTGGGAGGTCAGTTAGTAATGGCTGTCTTCAGCATGGCTTATGGAAACACATTTCTGAGGACCCTGTTTCTCTCTGACTCCTATGGAGATGCTCCATTAGGGGCCTCATCTTAGAGACAGGATCGAGGAAAGAAAGATGGCACACCATCCATTGCACCTACCAGCAGAGGAGAGGACCAGGGTGAGGATGGAGAATCACCTGTGAGGCATGGCAGGCAGCTGAGGGCATCAGCCCCATACCTGGTCTCCCACACATGCCTAAGGGTCACAGGGCCACCAGCTGTGCCTTCAGTGGAGATGGGCTCTGGCTTCTGGGTAGCACCAGGGAATCTCCCACTTTTTTTGTATCCACATATTCAATACACTCTGCCAGAACTGTGAAAGGCTGCAGTTTGGATTCCCATTCCCTGTGTTTTAGAGGACTTCCTGCTTGGAATACACACAGTGGCTTCTCATTTCTATTTAAGTCCAAACTCTTACTATAAATCAAACTCCTCAGATGCAATGATGTTTGTCCTGTATTAAATCAGGAGGGACATCACTGAATCAGAGGTTAGAGGAGAAACTGAATTCCCTGCTTTACCAATTTCCCTCATGGAATAAAATCCATGGACACTAATGGAGGATGAAGAATACATGGAGTAGGATGTATTTAAGGGAAAAGGGAGAAAAGTCCCCCATGAAGAGGGAGGAGGTTTGGTAACAGGAAAACCCACTCTGTTGTGCTAGCTTAGGGTTATATGGCTTTGGGAAATGAGCATTGATCAAAGTGTGTGATAAACATGGGTTGAGGAAGTGCCAGGGCCATTGGTTGTGTCCTTCAGCCTGAAGGTTAACTTCCTGTGGTTCCCCTCTGCTTCGCTGCCACCTTCCATTGTCCAGTCTCTCTGGAACACAGGAGTTGGCTGGAGTGTCCCCACAGGTGAGCCTCATGGGTTTTTATCTTGGAAAAAGGCCTTCATGGTGCCCATTGGGATTTCCTCAGGTCAGCCTCCTGGAGTGGTCTCATCTCGCTGCATATTCCACCTGGGCAAAGGCAAGGGTTCCTGTTGGGGGATAGGTTGGCTGTAAATCAACCACTAAGAAATTTGTTTAATAGAAAAAAAAAAACTCAGGAGAAAATTATCTTTTGAATTGGAGCAAGTGACAGGTTGAGCCACGCTAAAGGGTCTGGCTTTAAAAAAATGGGGGATCCCACTCCCTCTTTATTAATCATGGTACATGTCAAAGGGGGACCAGGAGCAGCTTCTTCTGTGAGAAACAGGATGGCGTGGAGTTAAGTAGGCCATTTTGCTTTAGGGGATCATTGGCACAGCTGGGATCTGCAAATTCTGGTAGTGAACCAATCTTCATGGAAAACACATACTCCGGGCAATCTGGAACACTATTTCCTGATTGGCAGTTCTTGAGAACCAGATTCCCTAGTTTGATGGCTCAACCAAGCCTGGTTTTATGTTCAGGCCATGGACGGTGCTCAGCAGTCTCTGATTTTGAACAAGACCTCAACTGGGGCCCATCACCTCTGACTGGTGACCATTGACTATTTGCTATCATCTCTGTATGGTGGGCTTAAAAAGTAGAAAGAGGGTGAGGGTGATGAGGAGCCTCCTGGTCCCTTCTACCAAAGCCTCCCCGTGACCTCAGAGCCTGGAGCCTCTGAGAAGGGCTCTGGAGGCAGCAGGAGAAGCAGCTGGGGCAGCCCAGCCTCACACTTCTGCTCCCCTGGGAGGTTTGTGTCATGGCCTGTAGCACTGTGGGAGGGAAACTTTTATATTGATGACAGTAATAAGTGGCCCCATCTTCAGGCTCCAGGCTACTGATGGTGAGAGTGAAATCTGTTCCACATTCACTGCTACTGAACCTCAGTGGAACCCCAGATTTCAAACTGGTTGCATTCTTGATGAGTAGTTTAGGAACTTGCCCTGGGTTTAGCTAATGCACTGACTTTCCCTGCAGGTGATGATGACTCTGTCTCCATGAGATGTAGGCAAAGATAATGGAGTCTGGGTCATCTGGATGTCACATCTGATACCTGACATGGGAAAGAGATTCAAATAGCCAAAGAATTATCCATGTTACTAGAGGAGCCACTGAAGAGCCAGGCAGCACTGACCACATGGAGCTGAGTACATCCCCAGTACTGTCCCTCCTTGCCTGGGAGACAGCAGCAGCAGCACCCCAGGAGCTGAGCAGGCACCCTCATGTCTATGCTGTGTGCTGACTGGGACTGAATCCTGCACAGGGTGTGAGCAGCCTATTAAGAAACCCTCAGGACAGTGAACTGTTCTCTCGGCACATGGAAATCAGCAGAACTGAGCACACTGGGCACAGATGCAGGGCTTGCTCCTCTTAGTCACTCAGCACAGACTCCAGATCCTGTATTCTAGGTTAGACAGGGAAGGTCAGATTTTCTGACAGAAAATGCTGTACTCTGTGGATCAAAATAGTGCCAGTCTCAAGTTCTGTATGTAGCATACTACTTTGATAACCTTGAGGTTCCTTTCATGCTTTGTTCTATCGTGACAGAGGATGTGGGCTATGGCACAATCCTGAGAAACTGCAGGAAATTTGTATGCGCTACTTGCATTTGGCATGTATGACTATCAATTTGAGGCCAGAGTGGCTGAATCTTTGCTATGATTCCCTGATGGTCTAGATGTGAAGTAGACATGCAATAACAACAAGTGTTGGGGCACGAGTTATAAGAAGGGCAGAATCTGTTCTCACTCATCTGTCATCTCCAACTGCACAGACTCTTCCCCTGTTTATCCCTGCTCTGTCCCATGGCGTTATCAAGACCAGTCAAGGTCAGGGATTAACTCCCTTCCCACCTGAGGGTACAAGCTCCCTTCCTAGTTCTGGGTGTTATTGCACGTGTTCATGATTCATGTCCCCTGGACGCTCAGGTTGTTTCCTGCTCTCTGTGGCATGATAACCCAGTGCCTTCAGAGATCAGGTGCTCTCTCTTCCAATTCTTCATCCTCACCATAAATCTACCATGTTCCCTGCACCTGTATATTCTGCCATGATCAAGTCTGTAGGTATATAGATAAACAACATCTAGAGATAGATTCTAAACAGAGGTATGACTCAAGAAGGAAATTTAGTGAACACTAATAAGACCCAAGAGATTCACTGTTGAGGAAAGAGTTCACTTATTTGACAGAGAACCTATAAGCAAAATGGGTGCATTAGAATGTAATTAAATAGAAGAATGTGAACTCATGAAGTTTGAAGAAAGAACATGAACATGTGTTTCTGTGTATGGGTAGGAAGATGTGTTGATAAATGAACAATGATCTATAGTCCTAAGGAAATCACCCTCTAGTCTCAGAAAGGTTTCTAAACACCACTATTCATTAGTGGAATCATAAAATGTCTGGATAATGATTTATTCAGAGAGTCTTGGATAGGAAAAATAGAAACCAGAACCACCATGAAACTCAAGATACAATCAAAGATTGAAAGGGGTTGTAGGAAAAAAGAACAGGAGCCAACATTCAAGGGACATCAATAAGATGAATCTGGAGAATCTATACCTCTAAAATTATTAATGATCACAATACTTATGACCCAAAGAAGGACATTTCACCTCATGGGTACTAGTTGATATTTTGAAGCAGAATGAGATGTTCATTAGGTACCAATAAAATTCTATACAACCTCTTTTTAATTGTAAATGTGAAACTATCATGACATTGGAGAATTTTGCTGACACCCCTGAGTCCAGGTTCAGACTGAGCATCACTTAAAGGTAGGACCCAGGAAGACCTGCCTCACCTGGTGGAGGACATGAGAAGAGGAGAGCAGAGCCTTTGCACATTCCTTCCTAATATGAGCTGAACTGTGTTCCCTCAAAATACAGAGGTTGGGGTTGTGGCCCCCAGAATCTCACAATGTGACCACTCTCACATACAAGGCATTGGAAGAGGTAATTATGAAAAAGTGAGGTTTTGGTTGAGGTCAAATTCAATATGACTGGTGTCCCTATAGGAATAAGAAATTAGGTCTCAGAGACACCAGGGAAAGACCATGTGACACACAGGAGGACAGCCATCTGAGAGCCAAGGAGAGAGCAGAACTACCCTGCTCATGCCTTGATGTCTGCCTTAGATTCCACAATCATGAGAAAATCCACTTCTGATATGAAGCTGCCCAGTGTGGGGCCCTTTTTTATGAGAGCAGAGTGATCACAATGCTCGATGCATTGGCAGAATTCAATCAGTAGGGCCACTGAGTCCTCTGTGAAGATAGTCTACAAGTGTGAGTGGAAGAGCATCTTCAACAGTGACCATGAGATCCAAGGAGACAGAGGCTGCCATATCAGACTGAAGAAGACTGAGGAGACCTGGCTCTACAGTAGCTGGGGAATCTCCCCTGGATTATTTTGCTACAGAAGACACTGTGGGAAAACTGGCCACATGTGAAATGCCATGAAGATAGGATGGGACAGAGCACTAGTTCCATGTCCTGGCCACAGGGTACATTTGGTTTATGTGGAGAGAGGTCTCTGTAGGAGTCCTGCTAAAGGGTGGGGTGTGGCTTCAAGGTTTCATCTCACTCTTACATGACTCCAGGGGAAAGAAGGACTGATTTCTCTATCCTGAAGGCAGCTGGTGGTCTGAATCCCCATGAAGACACTGATTTCCACTTTCTCTTCCTTAATTAGAATATGGTGTCCTCTCTAACCCACTCCCTTCCTGTCTCTGGAGCCAGGAAGAGACTATGAAAGTGAGCGACCATGAGTCTGAGTCACAGACCTCCAAAGGCTCAGCCACTCACCTGGGGACAGTGTGCAGGATGTGCACCTTCTCCCACATGAATGATGGCCTTGGTCTGACCCAGGCTCTCCTGTGACCCACTTGTCATTTTCATGAACACAATCTGAATGTTCTGGGCGCAGCATCCTGAGACCCAGGGGAGCTGGCAGAAGAGCTCAGAGTCCTCAGTGGAGCAGATGGACATCCATCCTTTGGCACATGGCATCTCATTGCCCAGAGGATGAAACCCCAATTGGGCTAGTCTGTATTTTCCCTTGGATGAGGCACAGGTTGCAGGAGTAAGGGTGGACTGTTTCCTTCTGGAAGTAGTTGCAGATTCATATGGAGCTGTGTACCTGGACTTGTTCCTCTAGTGACCTGAGCTCCAAAGGCTGCCTCTTCTGGGAGCCAGAACCTTTTCCATGAAAGCCATTGGCACCCACCAGGGGCTCCCCTTCCTGGCACACAAAGAAGCAAAGCCTGTAACCATCATTCCAGGCTCTGTGCTGGACAGAGGAGGTCAACACTGGTCAGAAGGAAAGCAGAGTACACAGAGACCCTGGCACACAGCTGTGCTTGTGCAGTCACTATTAACCCTGAGAATAACTCTGGGTGTTTGTGAATCTTCCTGATCCTCCATGTCCTCCTGCTACCCTGCAGATAACTGCAAGTGCTTCCCATCAGGTTAACCTCTGACATGTTATCCGGGGAAGCAGAAGATGGCCTGAAAGATCACATGTCTTTGAGACCCGAATGAAGCTGGACTTTCTCTCTTCTACAGTCTCCTTTCCAGAGGCAGAGGAAACAGAAAACTGCAGAAGTTTGACTTTGTGCCTTTGAAGAAAGCCATTCTGTACCTAGGCAACAAGAGACTGAAGGCAGATGGTGGCAGTTGTTTTCCACTGGAATCATCTGGGCTGCTACAGAAACACTGTGGTCTTCCTCAGAGTAATGAACTACAGCATCCCAGGTCCTAGGCTGATGATTGCCAGGGTGAATTCTCTCCCTGACCACTACCCCTGATCCAGGGACTCCACTGGTCCTGCTGGAGGCAGTAGAGATGAGGCCTCTAGGTGTCTGTCCAGGCTTCTTCTGGTGCAGTGTCACTGGCTGTCAATCCTCCTGCTTGATGCTCCTCTGCAGACAGAGTAAGGGGGCTGGAGACTGTGTCAGCACAATTTCTCTCATGGTACCTGAACATGGAGATAAGTTTGAATCATTGCTTATTCAACTTAGGTCTTACCACATTTGGAGTCTGCTGCAGTAGAGTTTCCTCAGCTCTGTCATCTAGGGTTTCTGGAATGTGACAAGAATCACATGCCTTAAAGCAGTGTTTTAGAAAATGGAGGATATTTATCAATTTGGGTCAAGAAATCCATTCAGAAAATTATTTCACAGTTTTGGCGCATCATTATATTATACATTATACATATTGTATATCATACAAATTGCATATAATGCATGGTATAGGACTTTGTTTTTGATATTTGTGCACATTCATGAACAAATATTTTAATGGCAGAAAGTAGAACACAGGTCAAATTATACTGTATCTAAATGTGGGGGATCAGGAAATGTTCAGATTTCAGTGTTTTTCAAATATTTAAAACTTTGCATAGACTTTAGCACAGGAGTATTCTCATCTGAAAATCCAAAATACACTGGAATTCATCCAAACTTTCATATTTCTGACTTTTTGGATTTTGGGTGTTAGGTCTAGGCATGCTCAGCTTGTCCTGGAATAAGGTGGAGTACCACAGAGTCACCCAGAGCACACAGGATGAGTCTGGACCAGTGGGAACCTTGCTCCATGGACTCCTGTGTGGGAGGCAACAGCTGTGTGCACTGTGATCCACTCTATTTCCTCACATTTCTAAGACAAGGTCACTGTTGCTGTGGCTTGTCTGCCATCTACTGGTCGTTCTTAGGCATAATATCCTTAGGATATTAGAGTCTGGGTCCCAGTGAGGCTTCACTGTTAACCCTCACTGTTACTCATGAAGCAGACCCTATTGTATCCACTGGGACAGATTCTGTAGAAAACACAAATGTTCCCTTGTATCAATAACCTTTCTTCAACCTGAGGACCAATGACTGACAGACAACCTTGGATTCCAAGAGATTTTCCTTACAGAGTTAAGGACAGACTCAGATCCATGTGAGATGCCAAGGGTGAGGCTTTAGAGAGGCTCCTGAGGATGCAGGAATAAGGCAGGGTGGGTGGAGCCAGGCCTCCTGGTCTCCCTGTCAGTGCAGCCTTGTTCCTGCCCTCTCAGACACATTCCAGGGACAGATGTGCCAACTGAGAAGGCCCTGAGGCCACTTGTGTTGTGACCAATGGATGGGAGGTTTGTGCTCTTAGCTACAACACCATGGATGATTAATTTAACCTTCATATTGACATTGGCCAACAGAACATCCTGTTGTCTCCAACCACCAATGTACATTGAGTACTTATGATACAGCAATGCATCTGAAATATTCAAATTAATGTTTAATTCCAGGTTAAGTTTATTAAGTCACTTATGGGTCATGTTCACCACACAGGGCAGCTTAGTTCGAAAGGTCACTGGCTCTAAAAGTGGTTCTAAGTCATTGGTCAGCATTGTTACCAAAACCCCAGGATGCTGGTTTATAAGCCTGTGGTCTGCCTTGTCCACCATAATAGTGATGCAGAGTGACATCACAGCTTCCATACTGCTGTGTTCAGGTGACATGCCTGTCAGACCCACTGCCACTAACACACTGAAACAAAGCCCCAGAGACCTACAGATGCAGAGACTGTGTCCAGGGCTCTGGGAGCTGAGGGCCTCCCTGCTTGATCTCCTCCTGCAGAAGACAAATACTCACACCACCAGGGCTGCCTGGCAACACTTTCTCCAAATTAACCCACACACCTGAACTTGTAAGGCATTTTTCCTGGAGGAAATCTTGGTTATGGTGACCTCCTGATCCACCTGCATCCAACAGGCCCTGCAACTAAATCTAGAGAATTAAAGAAAGGCACTGATGAAGTGCTAGTAAAAATCACCCCCAAGGTCTGCTACCACTGGACAAAATTTCCAGGGACACCTGGGTGTGGCCCCTCTCTGCCTTCACTGCTGTGCACTGGCCCCCTCTAGTGGTCACATGCATACAAACCCAGAAGAGGTTCCTGTCCACAGGGTCACTTACAGAGTGACATGTTCTTTCTTCCACATTGTGAAACATGAATTGCTCTTGTGCTATTTGATTACTTAGATAATTAGTCATGAGTGAATTTCAGGCACTCTTTTACCCTGGTTTCATCAGAAAATGATACATAGTTTCCAGCTACATGTTAGCAGTCCAGGAATTGGGATTCATCCACCATGTCTGAAGCTCAGAAGCCACACAATATTCTGCTGCTCAACACCCTAGGTAGCAATGGAGGGACTGGAGAACCTGGTGCTTGGGGTCCAAGCTGTGCAGGTTCTCTGTCATTGAAGGACACCTTTGTTGACCTGTTGAGGTCACCCTCAGTGCATTGTGATAAATAAAATATTCCAAGATGTCCTAAATTGATTATAAGAGCTGAAGATTGCAGGGGAGAAGGAGATATGGAAATTGATCAGTTAACTTAGACCGAAACCATTGCAACCATTGTAAAAACATGATTAACTATGGGACATTCCATCTTCATGACTGAGAAGTTCCTGACCATCAACCCGTCTTAAGCCATACCAGCAAGAGTGTCCCTTCGGAAAGCCTGCTTATCCTGAAGATTGTCCCTATTTGTGCAGTTTCACCACTTTTATCCACAACCATTGTAGTCTCAGTGTAAACAATCTGTCCTTTCCTCCCTGGATTGTCATTACAGTGGAGTGTTTGGCTTTCAGGACAATTGGACCTGTTTCTAGGTGGGATGGATCCTGGCCACTGCTGACTTCTGGAGCATTCCCAGCACCTGGTGTTTCCTCAGGAGACTCTGCAAAGGCAGATGATCCACTTCATATCAGAAAAAACTAGAATCTCCAGAGGTTTGGGTCAACAGACCATGACCACTTTTCCTTCCTTGGGCAACTGTGGCATCCTTGAGGAGGACAGAGGTGATGGACACAGAGAACTGACCTCAAGTTCTCAGTTCTGGCTGGATCTCAACTTCCATTAAAATACCCCACAGCACCAGGGCAGTAGTTCCAGGAATGGTGGAGGGAGGGGAGAGCCTCCCTTGTCTCTCTAACTCAAGTGTGTCCTGTGTTTTATGAGTGGTCAAGCTGACAATGACAGGAAGATTTGAATGCTTTCCTCAAAACTGCACTGAATTTAGTGTCTAAGGCCCAGGGAGGGTGATTATGTGCAGTCCACAGTACAGGGTGTGGGTCATAATAAGCCTCCACAAGCTCTGGACGTGATCCCAACTAGTGGTAGTTGAGGGCCTGGCAATGGTCTTTCTTCTTGGTGTCTAGAATCTCAGAAGCACCAGGAACCACTTGAACCCTGGGTAGCTGAGAGCCGTGCTGTGGACTCCTGCAGGGACCTCACTGGAAAGCATTGGAGGGTGACTGACAGGGGTCTGTGTTGGGTCATGTTGATGACTGAGAGCCCTGAGTTGAGCAGAGACCAGCTGATTTGTATTCACTTGGAAATTCAGTAATTTCAATCATAGCCATTTTAAAGTCCAACCACAGCTTTCTATGGATAAAGAAACTGTGGTACATATACACGATGGAGTACTATTCAGACATAAAGAAGAAAAATGCTATGACATTTTCATATATGTGGATGGAATTGGAGAATATCATGCAAAGTGAAAAAAGCCAATCTCAAAAACTTCAAAACAATTTTGTTTCCTGATTTTCAATTGTGTTTATTCCAGGGTGTGACAACCTGTCAAACAGAGCCTTTATTGAGACTGAAGTGCCTACAACTTTTTGCAAAGGCATAATGAGGGCTGTCCAGTAGTTCCTCCTGTGTGATCTGTGGTCTTCCACGAAGTCCTTGACTGAGGCTGTGGAGGGACATAGTCCACAATAAGCATCTGACAAAGGTCACGAGACTCAGAATCCCACATTCAGAAATAATTCAGAAAGAGAAATATTGCCTGGATTAACCATGAAGCTCTGCCTCACCTCAGGTTCAGAGCAGTGGAGTCAGCCATCTATGGACTGAACAGCTGAAACCATGAGTTTGTTCTGGTCCTGTGAAACTGTTCCTGTCAGGTCTTCATGTCACAGTGGTGAAAGGCTGACTAACACCTGGGCCCAGCTCTCCATCCCATCATCAGTCATTCCTGGAGCACATCTGCCATTAGCACTTTCCACTCCTGGCTTCCTGCAGAGTTGCTCACTAAGGGGCCAAGAAGACAGGGTCCTGTCCCAGCCCCAGCACCTGTGCTGAGACCTGTGCACACAGGTGAGAACAGAGAAGCCCTGGGAGGCTCCAGCTATGAGGGCATCTCCACCTCCACCACTGGGATCCCAGAGAGGCTGAGGGCCTCATGGCCACAGGGTTTACACCTTCTGTGGTCATCACACACTGACAGCTGGAGTAGAACCAGAGCATCTCCAGGTCTAGTACCTGTGTCTTTTGTTGCGAAAGGTCCAGGGCTTAGGAAGACTCACCACAAAGAAATGGTCAATGTCTAGGGTGAGGAATGGATAATTACAGGACATCTTGATCCCACAGTGTATGTAGGTGAAGAAACCTCACATTGTAGCCCCAAAATGCACACAATTATTAGACCCATCAAAAAATTCATAAGTCTGTCAGTGAGACTACCTTTCTCTTCCTTTAAAAATCTCCTCCTTGGGTCAAGCTTGGTGGCACAGACCAGCAATCCCAAGTGGCGCAGGAGGCTGAGGCAGGAGGATCATGGATTCAAAATCAACCTCAGCAACAGGGAGGTGTGAAGCCATTCAGTGAGACCCCATCTCTAAATAAAATACAAAATAGGGCTGGGGATGTGGTTCAGTGGTTGAGTGCCCCTGAGTTCAATTCCTGGTACTAAAACAAAACAAAACAAACAAAAAACAACAAACGCCTGCTTGTGATAACAACAGCGACATTCTCAGTGTTGTTTACACCCATACCTATGCAAAAACCCACCCCTGAGTGCACCGACCTCTGTCCTGTATTTAAAAAGGAGATGTACGTCCACATCTGACTGCTAGTGCTGAGCAGAAGAGAGAGAGTGAGGCTGCAGAGGAGCTCCCTGGTTCCTTCATATACAACCTCCCAGTGACACTCAGAACCTGATGCCTCTAGGAAATGCTGTACCCAGGTGGAGGCAGCAGGAGGAGCAGCCGGGGCAGCCCAGCCTCACACTGCTACTTCCTTGGGAGGTTTGTGTCACGGCCTGCATCACTGTGGGAGGGAACTCATCATACTGTTGACAGTAATGAGTGGCCACATCTTCAGGCTCCAGGCTGCTGATGGTGAGAGTGAAATCTGTCCTATATCCACAGCCACTGAACCTCGAGGGAAAACCAGATTGCAAAGAATTGGAACCAGCAATCAGAAGTTGAGGTGCTTGTCTTGGTTTCTGCTGACACCAGTTTAAACTATAACTAATGTCCTGATTTGCTTGGCAAGTGATGGTGACTTTGTCTCCTTGAGATTTCACCAGGGAGGATGGAGACTGAGTCATCTGGATGTCACGTCTGGCACCTGATATTAGAAATAACAAAGTAAAACAGAGATCCACACAATTAGACATAGTGTAAGAGGACTTTGGAGCAGGGATGGTCAGCACTGACCACTGACCACACTGCCTTGATTACAACCTCAGGGCTGTCCCTCCTTTCCTGGGAGGCAGAGCAGCAGGAGCCACAGGAGCTGAGCAGGGGCCCTCATGTCCATGCTGTGTCCTGACTGGGACTGACTCCTGCACAGGGTGTGAGCAGCCTATTAAGAAGTCCTCAGGGCAGTGGGCTGTGCTCTTGGCACATGCAAATCAGCAGGGCAGGGCTGGGCACAGATTCAGGGTGGCTCCTCTCAGTCACTCAGCACAGGCCTCATGTCTCCAGGTGTCCCAAGTCCATCTAGGACAGCTGAGATTTGTCTACAGAAACCATGTTTTCCCTGGTGGCCATAAGGTGGATTTGGTCCACTGTCTTGTGAACTGTGACCTATTGTTCTCTTCATTGTTCTGAAAATGTTTTATGATGTCTTTTTCCTTTCTTCCTACCTACCTTCCTTATTATTTTATTAGTGTGTGAGCTTGGTTGTGGTACCATGGATTATTGATCCCAGAGCTATTTATCCACTGATCAACATTCTCAGCCCTCTCTTTATATATATACATAATTTTTTTTTCTTTTTAGAAAGGGCCTCACTATATTACTTACAGCCTTGTTTAATTTCTGAGACTGTCTTTGGAATTCTGGTTTTGGAATTGTGATCCTCCTGCCTCAGCCTCCTGAGCTGCTGAGGTTACAGGCATGTCCCACATGCCCAACTCTAATGTTCCTTAATGACAATTCTGTTAAAGATCCTTGGAGTATGGCTCAATGAAGAAAATAAAGGGGGCTGGGGAGATAGCTCAGTTGGTAGAGCGCTTGCCTTGTAAGCATAAGGCCCTGGGTTCAATCCCCAGCACCAAAAAACAAAACAAAACAAAACAAAAAGGTCGATTTTTCATGTACAAGTTATAAATAGAGCAATAAAGACAGGAAGACAGAGGAAGACAGTGCATTCTAAACTCTTTGAGAATTTGTGAGATACACTCAACAGTGGCTCAGCCTTACTCAGATGCCAGGGGAGGAGGAATTCCACCATGACTCCAGCCCCTCCTCCTCAGTCTTCCCAAGACACTTACAGGACACTGCCTGTCTCTCCAGAAAGCAGGGCTCAAGCTCAGACAGGCTCTTTCACCTACATACTTTTTCTGGAGAAGTGAGAATGATTTTAGAAGCAAGCTTTGGTTTCTTGCATCACTCTAGGGAAGGTTCAAGAAGTAGATAAACTCAGAAGGTCAGAGCCTGTGGGATTTGCAGTAGCTCAGTGAGAGCAGAAAGGAAACAGGTTCACTCTAGTTTGTGCTTCACAGTCTTCACCACATTGGATGTTCAAACATGGGCCTACTGCCTCCTGGGCCAAGGAGGGCTGAGTGGTTTTCAGGTCATGTCCTCCCTGTCTGTTCCATGGAGAGGTGCAGGCCCAGTGCTCCAGCTTCAGTCTGATCAAGAGGAGCAAATCCTCCCAGAAACCCCACCCACCCCTCACTGCTCTCATTGGCCTCTGAGCTGATCATGTGACCCAATCCCTGCTCCTTCCCTGGACTGGGCGGGCCTGTCCTCACTGGGTACAGCAGCCCAGAGCTGGTGCTGAACAGACTGGAGAAGGGAGCAGCAGCTACGTAGGTGTGGAGAGTTTGGCCCTGAGAATCTCACTGTGCTACCAACTGAAATTCCTGAGGAAAGTAAGATCCCAAGGCAATTTTGTCTGAAGGGTTGGAGCAAGCCAGGCCCTGAGGATGAAAAAGGAGTCATGTTCTGATTCTCCTGGTGACAACCTTGGTTAGCAATTGTGGAAATGAGGTCTGTGCACTAAAACCCAGCACAGCCCTTCAGGCACTGGACCAAGTGGGAGAGGCTGGAGCAGGGGTTCAACCAGGGCTGAGCTCAGGCTGGAGCTGCTCAAGAGCTGCAGGCTCTGGCCCTGGGCTGAGCAGAAGCAGCTGATCTCTGGAGAAATGGTGCTGAGGACCCAGGGATGCAGAGGCCTTGCCTTCAGGCTGCCTGGCAGTGGATTGAGGGAAGGGAGGTGCTCAACACCTGGGGACTAATCCAAGCTGAGAACCCACAGCCAGGGTGAGGATCAGAGAGATCAGGAGCTCCTGGCTCTCTGTGGTGGCTGCCATCCAATCTGTGATCACTGCTCAGGGTTCTCATATCACCTGATCAGCAATATCCCCATTACAGACTCTTCTAGATATTTCTCTGCTTGGATAGATAAGGACATGTGGTGTACAATTCTATGAATTATATATTTACTGTAGGCATGAAATAAATTTTGTTACTTTAACATGCCAATAAAGTATAATTTAAAATATACTTTATAGGTTTAAGTTTGGCCAAATTGATATGAACTTCAAGACCCCACATGACACATCACCACAGGGCCTCTGCTCACTAAAGAGCCTGGTGGCTTGAGACTCAGCACCAACCCTGAGCCCCATGGAGTGTGTGGTGACCCACATGCTGAGGACTCTGGGACAGCACTGAAAGTGGACACTCTTCCCTCCTAGCCCTTCCCCTGCTCTGTGGACCAGCCCCAGGGCCATTCCATACTGAAGTGGAGCCTGCAGTGTGCTCTGCCCCTCTTCTTAACTCACAGGACAGCTGACCTCACTGCACACAGGGCTGCAGCATCTTCAGAGCTGGGCCTGTCCTCTCACACCTGGGCCCACTCTGACCCTTTGTTCTGACCCTACCACATTACTCCTCAGGGGGTTCACCCTTGTCAGACTTTGGTCATTGCAGATCAGAAAGCACAATAGAAAACATTGAGGAAGCTGCCTGTAGAGAGACTTGGCCCACTGAGCACAGAGCCCCAGTGGCCATGAGCCTGGGCACTGGACATGGTTCCCAAGGCTCAGGGTTCCTCATGGGGCAGGACCACTGCTGCTTTCCCACTGCTGCTGAGTCAGCGCTCTTCCTGTGGCAATTTTTGACCATCTAATGGCAGGTTTGTGACACAGTATCTTATAGCATTTTTGGTCCGGGTTCGCCACGTTTTCACTGTGGATATTTCTCCCATATTCTTGAAGCTGTTCCTTTTCCATCCATCATTACACCAGGTTCTGCAAGAAACTACATGATCTCTCACATTAATAAGTTCTCCAAGTAGTAAAAGACCCAGGCATGTGGCCATGAGTGGCCACTTTGGGAGTAGCTGAGTCAGGAGCTTGGTCCTGTCAGGTCCTGACTCCCCTGAGGCAGCCATTGTTCAGCACATCACAGGAGTGACTCATCTCAGCCACCTATGAACAGACTGAAGATGTGGAGTCAGAAAGGAGGGAGGGTATCTAAGTCACTAGGAGAGGCGACCTCTGCAGCAGCAGGCTAGCTTGAGGTCACATTGCAGAGGGAACAGTTTTCCTGCAAGGCCCGAGGGGCACATCAGAAAGGGAAAATGCTAAAGGAGAAAGGAGAGAGTGAAAATCAAACCATAATGTGCAAATGTATTTCTCACACTTAGGACTTTTTAAACTGTTGGGTCTTTCAGGCTGTGTACTTTGGTCAATTAAATTGTGATTTAAGTGCCAAGGCCCTAGCCATCAGGTCATGGCATAAGAAATGAATTGTAGCAAAGGCAACAGTGTCTGTGGGGTGGGGATCGTGGAGAGGCTGTGGTAGAGGGAGGACAGGGGAGAACTGTGTATTGTCCCTGAATTTTGCTGGGGACTTAGATTGTACTAAACAATGCAGACTTTAAATATTCCTGTGGAGAAACACCAAGAGGCCTATCCTTGCTGCACAACCCCAACTACTGCTCCATCCAGGCTCCTCAGGTCTTAAATTCTTTGCTCTAACATCCCAGTGAGGCCCTTGGCATGGTTGCCTGCTGGGGCTGAGCTGCAGGGAGAGTGAGGGTACAGACCCATTCCATGACCCATTCTATGAAAACCCCAGGGACCCTCAGAGCCTGGTGCCTGTGAGAAGCACTCTGAGCATGTGGAGGCAGCAGGAGGAGCAGCTGGGGCAGCCCAGCCTCACACTTCTGCTTCCCTGGAGGTTTGTGTCATGGCCTGTATCACTGTGGGAGGGTAACTGCCATACTGTTGACAGTAATAAGTGGCCACATCTTCAGGCTGCAGGCTGCTGATGCTGAGAGTGAAATCTGTCTCAGATCCACTTCCTTTGAACCTTGAGGGGACACCTGATCCCAAACTGGTTGCATGATAGATCAGGAGTTTAAAAGCTTGTGCTGGTTTCTGTTGATACCAGGCTATGTAATTGATAATAAACTCACTTGCCTGGCAGGTGATGGTGACTCTCTCTCCAGCAGATGCAGACAAAGTGGATGGAGACTGGGTCATCATGATGTCACATCTGACACCTGACATTTAAACATAAAAAGAAAAATCCAAATAAACTGTGATGTTCCAAGAGGACTTTCCTGATAGCCAGGCAGCACTGATCACATTGTGTTTGTAAATCCCCCGTGTTTCCCCTCTTTACCTGGGAGGCAGAGCAGCAGAAGCCCCAGAATCTGAATAAGGGTCCTCATGTCCATGCTGTGTCCTGATGGGACTGACTCCTGCACAGGGTGTGAGCAGCCTATTAAGAAGTCCTCAGGGCAGTGGGCTGTGCACTGAGCACATGCAAATCAGCAGGACTGAGCAGGGTGCACAGCTACAGGGCTGGCTCCTCTCAGTCACTCAGCACAGGCTCAGTGACCCAGGTGTTCAGGTTAGACCAGGGAAGCTCAGCATTTCCTGGGGTTAACATGTTTCCCTGAGTACAGGACATGGTCAGACAACTGTGCTGTGATTGGTATCTGGAGTCCCATCATGGTTCAGAGCATGGTGTCCTTGTGTGTCTTAAGCACAGGTTTATGTCACTGACCTTGGAGGAGGAGGAAGGATTAAGGAAACAAAGGGGGATATTTCATGCTCAGGATGGAAAAGAGAAATGAAGCCAGGAACAGAAGAAGATGTGCAAACTCACCCAGGTGATATGAGACCTCCAGTCTTTGGCATAGCGAGGCTAAGATGCAGGGAGGAGGCACCCAATCTTGGATCCAGCCCTCCATGCCTCAGTGTCCCACAGAACACACTCACATGCATCATGGTGCCCAAGCTTTCCAGAACAGCAGGTCAAACCCAGCCAGGTTCTTCCTCTTAATAGTCTTTTTTGAGAGGAGAGAATAATTTACAAGGAAGTAGAAAGTGTGTTACCTGATGAGGGTTGGAGAATATAGGGCAGAGTCAGCATCTTAGTAAACAGCAAAGATCCACATTCTTTATATATTTCTGCTTTGCCAGTATTGCCAGAGGCTTTTCAGCCTTGGTATTAAACCCTCATGACCTCAAGAGGGCTGCAGGGTCTCTAAATATCATGTTCTCCATCATGTCCTCCATAACTTTTACAGGAATAAAGCAGGACAAATTTCTTCACCCAGGCTATTTTCATAGGTATCAACAAGCTTTCCAGTAACTCTCCACAACCCTCTTCATTTTCTCTTCGTTCTTTTTTCTCTTCTCTTTTTTATTAATTCTTTTTTTATTTGTACAGACTGCATTTTGATTCATTGTACATAAATGGTGCAAATTTTTTCAATTCTATGGTTGTACATATTGTAGATTCACAACATTCATGTAATCATACATATGCACAGGGTAATACTGCCTGTCTCATTCTACTTTCTTCCCTTCCCCCATCCCTCCCACCCCATTTTCCTCTACACCTTCCAAAGTCCCTTCAATTTTCTCTTCCCCTGCACCACTACACCTCCCTCATTATGTATTGTCATACGATTATCAGAGAAAACTTTTGGCCTTAGTTTTTTAGGACTTGGCCTACTTCACTTAGCATATTTTCTAACTTCATCCATTTAACAGCAAATGCCATAATTTTATTCTTCTTTGTGGCTGAGTAATATTCCATTGTGTATATATACCATAGTTTCCTTATCCATTTATTAATTGAAGGGCATCTAGGTTGGTTGCACAATCTAGCTATTGTGAAATGTATGGCTATGAAACTTTATGTGGCTGCATCACTGTAGTATGCTGATTTTACAATCTCTGGATATCACCTGAGGAGTGTGATAGCTGAGTCCAATGGTGGGGCCCTTCCAAGTTTTCTCAGGAACCTCCATAACTGCTTTCCAGAGTGGCTGCACCAATTTCCAACTCCACCAGCAATGAACAGGTGTGCCTTTTTCCCCATATCCATGCCAACCCTTATTATTGCTTGTGTTCTTGATATTAGCCATTCTAATTGGAGTTAGATGAAATCTTAGGGTGGTTTTAATTTGCATTTCTCTAATTACTAGAGATGATGGGCACTTTTTCATATATTTGTTGATCACCTGTATGTCTTCTTCTATGAAGTGTCTACCCAGTTCCTTAGCCAATTTATTGACTGAGATCTTTGTATTTTTGGTGTAATATTTTCACATTCCATATAAACTTGGAGATTAGTGCTCTATCTGATGTGTGTGCAGAAAAGATTTTCTCCCACTCTGTGGGCTCTTTTTTTTTTTTTCCTTGATGTGTCTTTGCTTGGTTTTGGTATCAGAGTGATACTAGCTTCATAGAATGAGTTTGGAAGGGTCCCTCCTTTCCAATTTCCTGGAATAGTTTGAGGAGAATTGCAATGAGTTCTTTGAAGGTCTTGTAGAACTCAGCTGAGAATCCTTCTGGTTCTTGTTTGCTAGGCTTTTGATTGCCTCTTCAATTTCATTGCTTGAAATTGATGTGTTTACATTGTGTATGTCCTCCTGGTTCAGTTTGGGAGGATCATGTTTCTATGAATTTGTCAATGACTTCAATATTTTCTATTTTGTTGGAGTATAGATTTTCAAAGTAGCTTCTCATTATGTTAAATATTTCAGTGGTGTCTGTCATAGTATTTCCTTTTCAACACGATTTTTAGTAATTAGAGTTTGCTCTCCTTCTCTTTGTTAGTGTGGCTAAGATTTTATCTAATTTTTTACTTTTCCAAGGAACCAATTGTTGTTTTGTAAATTTTTTGAATTGTTGGTTTTGTTTCAGTTTCATTGATGTCGGCTCTGAATTTCATTATTTCCTGTCTTCTACTACTTTTGTGTTGTCTGTTCTTTTTTTTTTTCTAGGACTTTGAAATGTAATGTTAGGTCATTTAGTTGTTGACAGTTTGTTCTTTCATTGAGTGGGTTCCATGCAATTAATTTTCCACTTAGTACTGTTTTCATAGTGTCCCAGAAATTTTTATATGTTTTATCATCATTTTCATTCACCTCTAAGAATATTTTATTTCCTCCCTGATGTTTTCTCTTGTCCATGCTTCTTTCAAATGCATATTATTTAGTCTCTGGTGTTGGATTAATTTCTGTTTTTTATTTTCTCATTGATTTCCAGTTTCAATCCATGATGATCTGATAGAGTACAAGGTAGTATCTCTATTTTTTTGCATTTACTAAGGGCTTCTTTGTGACATAACATATGGTCTATTTTAGAGAAGGATCCATGTGTTGCTGAGAAGAAAGTGTATTCGCTCATTGAAGGATGGAATATTCTATAAATGCCTGTTAAGTCTAAGTTACTGATTGTGTTATTGAGTTCTATGTTTTCTTTGTTTATTTTTTGTTTGAAAGATCTATCCAGTGGTGAGAGCAGTGCATTAGAGTCACTCAGAATTATTGTGTTGTGGTCTATTTGATTCCTGGAACTGAAGAAGACTTGTTTGATGTACATGGATGCAACATTGTTTGGGGCATAAATATTTGCAATCGCTATGTCTTCCTGATTTAAGTTTCCCTTAAGCTATAAGAAATGTCCTTTTTTATCCCTTCTGACTAACTTTGGCTTGATGTTCACTTTATCTGATATAAGGATGGAAACCCCTGCTTTCTTACTGAGTCCATGTGTGCTGTAGGTTTTATCCCATCCTTTCCACTTCAGTCTGTGGATGTCATTTTCTATGAGATGAGTCTCTTGAAGGCAGCATATTGTTGGGTCTTTCTTTTTAATCCATTCTGCCAGTCTATGTCTTTTGATTGATGAGTTTATACCATTAAAATTCATGGTTTATTATTTAGACATGATTTGTATTCTCCATCATTTGGGTTTATTTTTGGTTTATAACTTGACTTGGTTTCTTTGTTGAATGGTTTTTCCTTTAAGGTAGTTCCTCCCTTTGCTGACCTACATTATTTTCTTTCATTTTCTTCTCATGGAATATTTTTCTGAGAATGTTCTGTAGCACATCTTTCTATTTGTAAATTCTTTTAACTTTTCTTTATCATGGAAGGATTTTATTTCATCCTCAAATCTAAAAGTTAGTTTTTCTGGGTATAGGATTCTTGGTTGACAACCATGTTCTTTCAGTGCTTGAAGTATATTGTTCCAGGCCCTTCTAGCTTTTAGTGTCTGGGTTGAGAAATTTGCTGATATCTGTATTGGTTTCCACCTATATGTAATCTGATGCTTTTCTCTTGCAGCCTTCAACATCTGATCTTATTTTGTATGCTAGGCATGTTCATTAAAATGTGCCTTGGTGTGGATTTGTTGTGATTTTGTGCATTTGGTGTTCTGTAAGCCTCTTGTATTTGATTTTCCATTTCATTCTTCCCATTTGCAAAATTTTCTGATATTATTTCATCAATAGGTTGTTTATTCCCTTGGTTTGTATCTCTGTACCTTCCTCAATCACAATAATTCTTAAATTTGGTCTTTTCATGATGTCCCATAGTTCTTGGAGGTTCTGTCATGATTTCTTACCATCTTCTCTGTGTGGTTAACTTTATTTTCAATATTAAATATTTTGTCTTCATTGTTGGAGGTTCTGTCTTCCAAGTGGTCTAGTCTGTTGGTGATGTTTTCCTTTGAGTTTTTATTTGTTTCATTTTTATTGTTTCCTTCATTTCAAGGATTTCTGTTTTGTTTTTTTTGTTAGATCTCTATCCCCTTGTTGAAATGATCTTTTGCTTCCTGCAGTTACTCTATGTTCTGCTTATTGAAGTGATCAGAAAATATGCAACATTAAACCAAATAGCCCCAGAAGATGTTAATAATACTGTCATAATAAACATAGAAGATGAGTTCAATTATTATCTACAGTATAACAAATGGATTTGTAATAAGGACTGCAGTTTCTAATGTAGGACAAAGAGGATGAGGATGTGTGCAGAATGTAGCTATTCATGGGATAAGAAAAGATTATATAGAAGTTCTAGATTGTAGAAAGTGTGAAAGTGGAATAAAAAGGACTTGGTTTTTAGAATGAGAAAAGGGAAAAAGAGACTCTGAGGAAAGAGGTAAACTAAAGGAAATTAGGGAGAGTGAGAAAAATAAAGAAATAGAAACTTAAAAATTTTCAAGAGGGAGAAAAGAAAATCTAAACTATAACAGTCACATAGTATTCCTACCTCCCAATTTTTAGTAGCCTGATGCAAGAGAGGTACATGACAATGAACTTCCAGTCTCTAGCAAGCATCTCTGGATGGGAATTGACCCACCTAAAGGTGGGAGTTTCCACTTCTTGGCTAATTTATGATGGCCACTCTGGCTTCCAAATGTATTGGCAAATGAGGAGCTGCATTTCATGGTGTGGGCATGGTTGTCTCGGGATCATGGAGGCGGGGTGTGGTTGGTCAGGCAGGTGACTTGTGGAAGGTTGAAGTCAGTCAGGTTAGGTGTCGTGGAGGCAGGGTGTAGTCAGTCTGGTTGGGAGTTCTGCAGGTCCTGGCTCTTGTCTAAAAATGGTGGCAGCCACGTGTAACCAAACCTACGGGTACCTTGACATTGGATTTTCAGGCAACAGCAGGGTGGTCTGTGGTCACTCTGCAGGTTACTGCTGGGAGATCTGCAGATGTACCACAGGTGGTGGGTGATGAGTAGGTGAAAAGAAGGCAAGGTGCAAGCAAGAGGAAGGCAAACAGGAAAATGGCAAATGACAGGCCCAGTGAGTGAACAATCTGCACTCAAAAAGTAGTTGATATGTTGGCAAACTGCAGGTGATCCCAGTGAACAAATGGGGTAAACAGAAAGGGATGGAAAGTAGCAAGAACTGCCTCACAGAGAAACGGATATCCTCTGCTTGAAACCTGATTTACCGAGCAACAAGGAATGCAGCATCCCTCTTCTCTGCCATCTTGGATATCCTTCATTTTTCTTTTTGATTTCTTTTTTCCCACCTTTGGTACAGAAGACTGACCCCAAGTCCTTGTGCACACTATACAATTTCTCCACCACTGTCATGGCCGGAACATGTCCCTCCCTCACTTATATATCATTTCAGGGATGATTACATGTGTTCCCTGAACCTTTTTCCTCCCCTGTTCTGGAAGGACTCACCTGTCCTTAGCACCACAAGCAGGTCAGGGCTGGTGATCAATAAACTAATAGATATGGCAGGTTTTTATAAGTTTTACTCTATTTAATTTATCATTGTGCTATTTTGAGTTAATTAGGGAAGGCAAACTACAATGAAATCTTTATCTGCATGTGTTCCAAAAGCATATTGAAGTCAAATTTCTACATACCAAGGTGACGATATAAATTAACAAGTGTGAATATATGCTTTGAACTGTAGATGCTAGTGTAGTAGATGGAGAGGCTGGAACAGGACCCAAGAGGCTTAGCTCAGGTCAGAGCTGCCCAAGAGCTGCAGGCTCTGGCCCTGGGCTATGAGGACATGGCTCCCTTGGGCAATGGGACTGAAGAGCTGGGAGCAGAGGCCCTGCCCTCGAGAAGCCTGGCAGGAGAGCCAGGGAAGGAAGGTGCTCTACACCTAGGGGCTGAGCCAGGCAGAGAGGCCCTGGCCAGGGGATGTCCAGATGCCAAGAGTCAGTGGTGAGCCTTGCTTTATTGGGTGACTGCTCAGCTAACTGTCTGGGGCCAGAGACCCTGCTGGGCCTGAGAGGAGGGTTAGCAAATCTCACCTGAGCCTCCTCTCAGTCAGAGTTCAATTTCTTTAGAAATAAAAGGAACATCATGTCACATTTACACTCTATAGGATATAATTTATATTGCTATATCTGTGTATGATGGGCATTTATATTAAGAGTACTTGTATATATGTGGGTATTACTTGCTCATTGCTGTAATGTATGGTTTCAAGGATTTTTTTAACAGTCCAGGTGATCTAATCTGAGCCTCACACAGGAACAGCAAGCGCTGACCTACACCCCAAGTCCTTCTCATTTTATTCTGAGATAGTGTTCCTATGAGTATCCCAATCTGGGTTCTGACATCAGTTCACCCTCCCTCAGTTTCCAAAGGAGCTGGGATTACAGTCCTGTGACACCAGATCTGCCTGAGATTAAGACAGTTACACTGAGCTTAGACATTTATATCCAAAATCTGTCCCACATTCAGGGGTTTCCACTGCACTCCCAAGAATGGCGCATTATGATGCTCAAGGCCTGGCCCTGTGCTCCTACTGAGTGGAACAGTGACCTTTGCTATGCTCAAGATAGAGGGTGAACTGGGCATCTGTAGTTGCACAGAGATGTCACAGAATTGGTTAGTGGTTCTGGGCCCCATGGGGACAGAATTTGTGAGTCCAGATCTGGACATGGGTGGCTCCTCCCTGGTGGCTTCCTTAGGCAGAGAAGAACAGCTGGCTCAGTGAATGCATGGCCACAGGACAAACCCATCCACAGGTGCTGGTGGACAATCCTCTGAGTGGACAGTCATTGGTGCCTCTGGCATCTTAACAGTTGATATGGTTACAGGGTCTCTGCTCACAATGGACCCTGTTGGTCACATAAAATGCTTCTTTCAGGAGATCCAAGATTGCGGACTAGAGGGGGGCTGCATTCCTTGTCGCTCTGTAACTCCAATTTCAAGCAGAGGATATCTGTTTCTTGGTAAGGCAGTTTTTGCTGCTAATCGATCCCCTGCTGTTTACCCCATTTGTCTGCTGTAATCACCTGCAATCTGCCAGCATATCAACGCCTTTTTTGAGTGCAGATAGATCACTGTCAGGCGCCTATCATCCGCCATTTGCCTGCCTCTCGCCTGTCCATCGCCTGCCTTACACTGATCCATCACCCAACGCATGAGGTTCACCTCCTGATCATCTGACAACAGTCAGCAAACTGATCGCCGACCTCCAGTGGAGCACCAGCTGCCTGCTGTTTCCTGGAAGTTCACTGTTACAGTACCTGCAGGTTTGATTACACGTGGCTGCCGCCATTTTGAGACAACAGCCAGGCCCCATAGGACCCCTGGCCGGACTGACTGAAGCCCTGGCTCCAGGATCCCTCAGCCTGATGGATCACTCCCTGCCTCTGGGGCCCTCACATTGACTGACTGCTCCCTGCCACCAGGAACCCCAGACCAATTGACTGAGCCCTATCACCAGGACCCCAGACTGACTGATTGCACCCAGCCTCCAGGATCCCACAACCACACCAAACATAACTGACTTCCAGGACCCCTGCCTGACCAACTGCATACCACCTCCAGGACTTCCTGCTGACCACAGCCACACCCTGAGCTGCAGCTCCCCATTTGCAAACACATTTCAAAGCCAGAGCGGCAACCTTGGATAGTCCGGGAAGCTGTAGCTCTGATCTTTAGGTGGGGCAAAACCCATCCTGAGATGCCTGTTGGAGGCTTGAAGCTCATTGTCAGATACCTCTCATGTATCAGCCCACTGAACTCTGGGAGGTTTCATCACTATATAACTGTTACACTGTAGATTTTCTTCTTTTCTCCTTATTGAAAAAGTTTAAGTTTTTATTTCTTTACTTTTCTTGCTCTCTTTTCCTCTTGTTTACCTGTTCCCTCAGAGTCTCTTTCTCTCATTTTGCATGCTAACATCCAATTTCTTTTGATTACACTGTCACCCTTTCTATTATGTAGAACTTCTGTATATTCTTTTCTTATCCCATTAACAGTCACATTCTACATCCCTCTGCATCCTGTTTGTCCTCCATTTGAATCTGCAGACCTTATTGCAAATCTGTTTGTTTTACCAAAGATAATATTTGAACTCATTCTGTTTATTATGACAATTTTGTTATTGTCCTCATAGGGACTATTTGTTCTAGGATTGCATAGTGTCTGAATTGGGCACTGCTAATATTGATCTCCCCTTAAAGAAAGGGTTTTAGAAACCTATAGGGCCACTATAAACCTATAGGTGGAAATCTGCAATACCCCAGATCTGCACTGCGAGAGGGGAAGATACATGAACAACATGAAAAAACAAGGGAAGAAAATGATCCAAACAAATCTAGATTCTATATTAATAGAATCCAATGACAGTATGTTAGAAGAAATGTCAGAAAAGGACTTCGGATTATACATGATTAAGCTGATTTGTGAAGCAAAGGATGAGAGAAGAGAGCAAATGCAGGCAATGAATGATAATACCAATAAGCTGACAGAGAAACTGCAGGAAGCAAAAGATCATTTCAACAAAGAGATAGAGAGTCTCAAAAAAAAAAAAAACAATGGAAATCCTTCAAATGAAGTAAACAATAAACCAAATAAAAACTCAATTGAAAGCATCACCAAAAGACTAGACCACTTGGAAGACAGAACCTCAGTCAATGAAGACAAAATATTTAATTTTGAAAATAAAGTTGCCCAAACAGAGAAGATGGTAAGAAATCTTGAACAGAACCTCCAAGAATTATGGGACATCATGAAAAGACCAAATTTAAGAATTATTGTGATTGAGGAAGGCACAGAGACACAAACCGAAGGAATGAACAACCTATTCAATGAAATAATATCAGAAAATTTCCAAAATGGGAAGAATGAAATGGAAAATCAAATACAAGAGGCTTACAGAACAGCAAATGCTCAAAATCACAACAGGTCCACACCAAGGCACATTATAATAAAAATGCCTAACATTCAAAATAAAGATAGGATTTTGAAGGCCACGAGAGAAAAGCATCAGATTACATATAGGGGGAGACCAATACGGATAGAAGCCGACTTCTCAACCCAGACTCTAAAAGCTAGAAGGACCTGGAACAACATATTTCAAGCTCTGAAAGAACATGGTTGCCAACCAAAAAACCTGTACCCAGCAAAGCTAACCTTCAGATTTGAAGATGAAATAAAATCCTTCCATGATAAACAAAAGTTAAAAGAAATTACAAATAGAAAGCCTGCAATACAGAATGTTCTCAACAAAATACTCCATGAGGAGGAAATGAAAAACAACAATGGAGGTCAGCAAAGGGAGGAACTACCTTGGATAAAAACCACTCAAAGGAGAAACCAAGCCAAGCTAAAAACCAAAAATTAGCCAAATGACTGGGAATACAAATCATATCTCAATAATAACCCTTAACATTAATAGCCTGAACTCATCAATCAAAAGACATAGACTGGCAGGAAGAAATTAAAATGAAAGACGAACAATATGCTGCCTGCAGGAAACTGATCTCATAGAAAAAGACTTACACAGACTAAAGGTGAAAAGATGGGAAAAAACCTACCAGGCACATGGACTCAGTAAAAAAGTGGGGGTTTCCATCCTTATATCAGATAAATTGGACTTCAAGCAAAAGTTAGTCAGAAGGGATAAAGAAGGACATTTCATACTGCTTGAGGGAACCATAAATCCGGAAGACATAACGATAGTAAATACTTATGGCACAAACAATGGTGCATCCCTGTACATCAAACAAATCCTTCTCAATTTCAGGAAGCATGTAGACCACAACACAATAATTATGGGTGACTTTAATGCACTGCTGTCACCACTAGATAAATCCAACCAAAGAAACCATAGAACTCAATAAAACAATCAATAACCTAGACTTAATAGACATATATAGAATATTCCATCCATCAACAAGCAGATTCACTTTCTTCTCAGCAGCACATGGAACCTTCTCGAAAATAGACCATATGTTATGCCACAAAGCAGCCCTTAGGAAATGCGAAAAAATAGAGATACTGCCTTGTGTTCTATCAGATCATAATGGACTGAGAATAGAAATCAATGACTAAATAAAAAACAGAAAGTACTCCAACAGCTGGAGACTAAATAATATGCTATTGAATAAAACATGGATAACAGAAAACATCAGGGAGGAGATAAAAATATTCTTAGAGGTCAATGAGAACGACAATACAACATATCAAAATCTCTGGGACACTATGAAAGTGGTACTAAGAGGAAAATTCATTGCATAGAGCGCATTCCAGAAAAAAATGAAAAGTCAACAACTAAATGACCTAACATTACAGCTCAAAGCCCTAGAAAAAGAAGAACAGAATAACAGCAAAAGTAGTAGAAGACAGGAAATAATTAAAATCAGAAGACTGGAAATCAATGAATTTGAAACAAAAGAAACAATTCAAAAAATTGACAAAACAAAAACTTGCTTCTTTGAGAAAGTAAACAAAATAAACAAACCCGTAGCCACACTAACAAGGAGAAGGAGAGAGAAAACTCAAATTACTAAAATTCGTGATGAAAAAGGAAATGTCATGACAGACACCACTGAGATGCAGAACATAATGAGAAGCTACTTTGAAAATCTGTATTCCAACAAAATAGAAACTACCAAAGACATTGACAAATTTCTAGAGACATATGCTCCTCCCAAACTGAACCAGAGGACATACACAATTTAAACAGATCAATATCAAGCAATGAAATAGATGAAGCCATTAAAAATGTACCATCCAAAAAAAGCCCAGGACCAGACAGATTCTCAGCTGAGTTCTACAAGACCTTCAAAGAAGAACTCATTCCAATACTTCTCAAAGTATTCCAGGAAATAGAAAAGTAGGGTACCCTACCGAACTCATTCTATGAAGGTAATATCACCCTCATACCCAAACCAGGAAAAGACACATCAAGGAAAGAAAAATTTAGACAAATATCCTTGATGAATATAGATGCAAAGATCCTTAACAAAATGATGACAAACTGTATCCAGAAACATATTAAGAAAATTGTACACCACGATCAAGTGGGGTTCATCCCTGGGATGCAAGGATGGTTTAACATCCGTAAATCAATAAACATAATCCATCATGTCAATAGCCTAAAGGATAAGAATCATATGTTTATTTCAATTGATGCAGAAAAAGTGTTCGACAAAATACAACACCCCTTCATGCTCAAAACACTAGAAAAAATAGGGATTTTAGGAACATACCTGAACATTGTAAAAGCTATTTATGCTAAGCCCTTGGCCAATATCATTCTTAAGGGAGAAAAACTGAAATCATTCCCTTTAAAAATGGGGACAAGACAGGGATGTCCTCTTTCACCACTTCTATTCAACATTGTCCTCGAAACTCTAGCCAGAGCAATTAGGCAGACTAAACAAATTAAAGGGATACGAATAGGAAAAGAGGAACTTCAGCTGACACTATTTCTGATGACATGATTCTATATTTAGAGGATCCAAAAACCTCCTCCAGAAAACTTCTAGACCTCATCAATGAATTCAGCAAAATAGCAAGCTATAAAATCAAAACACATAAATCGAAAGCATTTTATATGCAAGTGACAAAACAGCTCAAAGGGAAATGAGGAAAACAACTCCATTTGCAAGAGCCTCAAAAAATAAAATAAAATACTTGGGAATCAATCTAACCAAAGAGGTAAAAGATCTCTACAATGAAAACTACAAAACATTGAAGAAAGAAATTGAGGAAGACTTAGAAGATGGAAAGGTCTCCCATGTATTTGGATAGGCAGAATTAACATTTTCAAAATGGCCATACTACCAAAAGTGCTATACCGATTCAATGCAATTCTAATTAAAATCCCACTGATGTACCTTACAGAAATAGAGTAAGCAATCATGAAATTCATCTGGAAGAATAAGAAACCCAGAATAGCTAAAGCAATCCTTAGCAGGAAGAATGAAATCGGGAGTATTGCAATACCACAACTTCAACTATATTACAAAGCAATAGTAACTAAAAATGGCATGGTATTGGCACCAAAATAGACAGGTAGATGAATGGCACAGAATAGAGGACATGGACACAAACCCAAATAAATACAATTTTCTCCTACTGGACAAATGTGCCAAAAATATGCAATGGAGAAAAGATAGCCTCTTCAACAAATGTTGCTGGGAAAACTGGAAATCCACATGCAACAGAATGAAAATAAAACCCTATCTCTCACCCTGCACAAAAATCATCTCACAATGGATCAAGGACCTTGAAATCAGACCAGAGACGCTGCATCTTATAGAAGAAAAAATAGGTCAAAATCTTCAACTTCTTGGCTTTGGATCAGACTTCCTTAACAGGACTCACATAGCACAAGAAATAAAAGCAAGAATCAATAACTGGGATAGATGCAAACTAAAAAGCTTTCTCTCAGCAAAGGAAACTATCAGCAATTCGAAGAAGGAGCCTACAGAGTGGGAGAAAATCTTTGCCAATCATACTTCAGATATAGCACTAATCTCCAGAATCTATAAAGAACTCAAAAACTCTACACCAAGAATGCAAATAATCCAATTGACAAATGGGCTAAGGAAATGAATAGACACTTCACAGAAGAAGATCTACAAGCAATCAACAAACATATGGAAAAATGTTCAATATCTCTACTAATAAGAGAAATGCAAATCAAAACCACCCAAGAGATTCCATCTCACCCCAATTAGAATGGCAATTATCAAGAATACAAGCAACAACAGGTGTTGGTGAGGATGTGGGGAGAAAGGTACACTCATACATTGCTGGTGGGGCTTGCAAATTAGTGCAGCCACTCTGGAAAGCAGTGTGGAGACTCCTTAGAAAACTTGGAATGGAACCACCATTTGACCCAGCTATCCCACTCCTTGGCCTATACCCAAAGGACTTAAAATCAGCATATTACAGAGATACAGCCACATCAATGTTCATAGCTGCTCAGTTCACAATAGCCAGATTGTGGAACCAACCTAGATGTCCTTCAATTGATGAATGGATAAAGAGACTGTGATATATATATATATATATATATATATATACACACACACACACACACACACAATGGAGTATTACTCAGCCATAAAAAATGATAAAAGTATGGCATTTGCAGGCAAATGGATGAAATTGGAGAATTTCATGCTAAGTGAGATAAGCCAATCTCAAAAAACCAAAGGAAGAATGATCTCGCTAATAAGTGGATGATGACACATAATGGGGGTGGGAGGAGTTAGTGTTAGGGTTTGAGTTAGGGTTAGGGAAGGGGGCAAGAATGGAGGAAGGAAGGACTGTATAGAGGGAAAAGAGGGGTGGGAGGGGTGGGAGGGGTGGGGGGAAGGGAAAAATAACAGAATGTATCAAACAACATTACCCTATGTAAATTTATGATTACACAAATGGTATGCCTTTACCCCATGTACAAACAGAGAAGCAACATGTATTCCATTTGTTTATAATAAAAAAAATAGAAAAAGCAATCATTAAATTCATTTGGAAACAGAAGAGAACCAGAATAGACAAAGCAATCCTTAGTAAAAAGAGTGAGGCAGGAGGCACCATAATACCAGATTTAAACTAGACTACAGAGCCATAGTAACAAAAACGGAATGGTATTGGCACAATAACAGATGTGTAGATCAATGGTACCAAATAGAAGACAGGGGCTCAAACCCACAAAAATACAGTTATTTCATACTAGACAAAGTCACCAAAAATGTGCATTGGAGAAAAGATTACCTATTCAACAAATGGTGTGAGGAAATGTGGAAATCCATACCCAGTTAAATAAAATTAAATCCCTATCTCTCACCCTGCACAAAGCTCAACACAAAAAGGATCAAAGACTCAGGCACTAGAACAGAGACCTGCACATACCTGAAGAAAGAGTAGGCCCAAATCTTCACCATGCTGGCTTAGGAACTGACTGACATCCTTAACAAGACTCCTAAAGTGCTAGAAGTAAAATCAAGAACCAGTAAATGGGATGGAATCAAAATAAGAAACTTCTTCATAGTAAAGGAAACAATCAATAACATAAAGACAGAGCTACAACAAGGGAGAAAACCTTTACCACACACACATCAGATAGAGCACTGATTTCCAGGATATATAAAGAACTCAAAAAACTTAACACCAAAACAACAAATAACTCAATCAATAAATGGGCTAAGGAACTAAACAAGCACCTCACAGAAGATGAAATGCACTCATTCAACACATGTGTGAAAAAAATGATCAATATCTTAAGCCATCAAAGAATTGCAAACCAAAACTACACTGAGATTCCATCTCACTCCAGTCAGAATGGCAATCATCAAGAGCACTAGCAACAGTAGATATTGGTGAGGACGTGGGGAAAAGGTACACTCATACATTGCTCCTGGAACAGCAAATTGGTGCAAATTGGTGAAAGTAATATGGAAATTCCTATAATTCCTAGTCTTTAAGACAAGGTTACTGGTTTGATATGGCTTGTCTGCCATCTACTGGTTGTTCATAGACATAACATCGTTAGGATTTTCAAGTCTGGATCCCAGTGTGGCTTCACTGTTAATCTTCACTGCTACTCATGAAGCTGACCCCATAGTGTCCACCACTGGAACAGATTCTGTAAGGTACACAGATATTCCCTCATATTAATAATCTTTCCTCTACTTGAGGATAAATGACTAACAGACAACCAGAGATGCAAAAGAGATATTTGTGTTTGTGAGTTAAGGGCTGGCCTCTGAGATCCATGTTGGATGCTAAGGGTGTGTCTTTAGAGAGGCAGGAGGAAAGGCAGGCTGGGTGGAGCCAGGCCTCCTGGTCTCCATCTGTCAGTGTAGCCTCCTTCCTGCCCTCTCAGACACATCCCAGGGACAGCTCTAGACAACACCACCTGTGTGAACTGGGAAGGCCCTGAGGACACACAGGCCTGTGACCAATGGCTGGGAGGTTTGTGCTCTTGGCTACTTTAAAAATAGTCAAATTAACATTTCAAACCAATGATGGCCAACAGAATATCCTGTTGCCTCCAGCCACCTGTGTATTTTGAGCACTTGGGATGTAGCAAGTACATCTGAAATATTCAAATTATACTCTAATTTCAATTTAATTTATAAAGTCACATGTGGCTAGTATTCACAACATAGGCAGTTGTAGTCCTAAAAGTAATAGTCAGCAATGTCACTAAGACCCCCTGAATGCTGTTTTATAAACATGTGGTCTGCCCTATACCATCTTAATAGTGATGGACAGTCACATCCCAGCCTCCGCGCTGCTGTGTGGAGGTGAACTTACTGTCAGACACAGGGCCACTACCACACTAAAAGAGCACCTGAGACCTGCAGATGCAGAGAGTGTACAGGGCTTTCTCTGGGAACAGAAGCCTGTCCTGCTTCACCTCTTCCAAGATACCATGCAGGAGACAAATATCCTAAGCCACCAGGGCTGACTGGCAACACTTTCTCAAAGTAAATGCACAACCTGAAACACTAAAGCATTATTTCCATATGGAATCATGAGGATGCTGACCTCCTTGTCCACCTGCGTCCACCTTCCCTGTAATTAAAAGTAGGGAATTAAAGAAAGAAGGAGTTAGTGCTAAAGACAGTCACCCCCAGGGTCAGTCTCACCCCGGACATGATTTCCAGGGACACCCGTGGCCCCTCTCTTCCTTCACTGCTATGCTCTGGCCCCTCCAGTGGCCACATGCAGACAAACCCTGAGCAGTGTCCTGTCCACAGAGCCATTTCTAGAGAAACAAGTGCCTTCTTGCACACTCTGGGATGTGCATGCTGGTGTGCTTAGTTCTTGACTTAGATAAATTGTCAAGAGTAGACTTCAGGCCCTCCCCTGAACTGCGGTTCCATTAGAAAATGGTGCATAGTTTACAGTTAGATGTTAATAGTCCAGGAATTTGGATTCAGCCCCCATGTCTGGAACTCAGAACCCACACAATATTCTACTGCTCAAAACTGTCTAAGTAGCAATAGAAAGACTGCAGAATCATGGTGCTTGGGGTTCAAGCAGTGCAGTTTTTCTGTGGTTGACGGACAACTTCGTTGACTTGTTCCAGTCACCTTCAGTGTGTTGTGAAAAATAAAATATTTCAAGTTGTTCTAAATTTAATTCCCAGGGCTGGATAACACAGGGAGGGAAATATGGTTGCTAGTAGTTAAAGTGGACCAAAACCAAAAGCTCTGCTTCGTGATCTTGAATGTTTGGGAACCATTAACAGCATGTGCCCAACAGCACACTCAGTGACTGTGAAGCTCCTGATCACCAACCTCACTTAAATGATGGCAGCAAGTGTGTCCCTTAGGAATGCCCACGTATCCTGAAGGTTGTTTCTATCTGTGCAATTTCATCACTTTATTCCATAATCATTGTAGTCTCCATGTTTAAAAATCTATGCCTTTCCCTCCCTTAACCCTTCATTCCAAACACGGTGCTTGGATTTCAGGACAGGTGGACCTGTTTCTAGGTGGGATGGAGCCTGGTCACTGGTGGATTCTGGAGCGTGTCCTGGCACTTGGTGCTTTCCTCAGCAGCCTCTGAAAGGACAGATGGTCCACTTCATATCAGAGAAACAAGAGTCTCCAGAAGATTGGGTCAACAGACAGTGATCATTTTCACTCCCTCACACATCTCTAGCTTCCATGGTACCCATCAGGGAAACAGAGGTGATGGAAAAGCAGAGAACTGACCTCAAGCCCTCAGTTCTGGCTGGATCTCAACTTCCACTAAAATACCCCAAAGGACCAGGGCAGTACTTGCAGGGATGGTGGAGGGTGGGAAAAGTCACCCTCATCTTTCTAATTCAAGTGTAGCCTATGTTTTTTGAGTGTTCAACCTGACAGTGACAGGAAGATTAGAATGCTTTCTTCAAAACTGCACTGAATTCAGTATCTGAGGCCAGAAAGGCAGCTTTTGTGCAGTCCATATACAGTGCATGACCCACAGTACAGTCCTAAACTCAAGAAACAGCAGGAGACAGTGGGGATATTGTGCTGTTGTCAATTGTTGCTCTTTCCTTGGAGTGAGCTTTATATGTTTGTTTAAAAAAACAGTTCCATTACAAAATAAATTTGAAAGTCACACTATGGATAGATTCATGTGAGCTGGAAATGTCATTTTTGAATCAATAAATAGTTGAGAGCTTGGTGATGTCCAGGAAGGAAAGTTTGGAGCAAATCAGCCCTGGTGCAAAATTCTTAAACCCTCCAGAGCATTCCCAATAATCATGCTGCACTTCTGAGCAGACACAGGGACAGAGCAGATACAGAGGTTCCTGACCTCACCACAGCTGCCTGGGTGGTCTTGCTTTGGTCAGCTTAGGTCCTGAGAGAAGCTGCAGGACCCTCTGGCCCAGGGCATTAGCGCCACACAAGTATATGACATGATACCCACATGTGGGAGATGGGGGCCCAGCAGAGGTTTTCTTGGTGGTTGGATGCTCAGAAGCACCAGGATCCATGTGAGCCCTTGTTAGCTGAGAGCCCTGCTGTAGACACCTGCAGGGACCTCACTGGAAAGGCTGGGAGGGTGGCCGACTGGGTCTCTATGTTGGGTCATGTTGATAAGGGAGAGAACCCTGCTGAGCAGACACCAGCTGATTTGTATTCACTTGGAATTTCATTATTTCCAATCATGGACATCTCATAAGGTCCAATCACAACTTTTTAAAAAAATTTTGTCTCCAGACTATCTGTTGTATTTATTCCATGGTGTGACAATATCTCAAAACAAGTCTTCAATGTCACTGAAGTGACTCCTGCTCTTTTTAAAAGCACCATGGCATTTGGTTCTGAAGTGCCCCCTGTGTGTTATTCAGTCTTCAAGGCAATCCCTGACTCAGGCCCTGGCAGGACATGGTCCAGAATAAGCATCTGAAAAAGGTCAAGGCAGACAGTTTCCCAAATCCAGAACTAATTCAGAAGCAGAAAAACTGCCTGGATTATCCATGATGCTCTGCCTCACCTGAGGCCCAGAGCACTGGAGTTGGCTGACTATGAACTGAACCACCGAGACCATGAGCACCCAAAACCTCCCTCCTCTGAGACTGTTCCTTTCAGGTCTTCCTGTCACAGTGGTGAAAGGCTGACTAACACCTGGGCCCCAGCTCTCCATCCCTATCATCAGTCATTCCCGGAGCACATCTGCCATTAGCACTTTCCACTCCTGATTTCCTGCAGTTTCTCACTAAGAGGCCAAGTAGAGGGTCCTGTCCCAGCCCCCGCACCTGTGCTGAGATCTGTGCACACAGGGGAGAACAGAGAAGCCCCTGGGAGGCTCCAGCTCTGAGGGCATCTCCACCTCCACCACTGGGATCCCAGAGTGGCTGAGGGCCTCATGTCCAGAGGTTTACACCTTCTGTGGTCGTCACACACTGATGGCTGTGGAGGACTAGGGCATCTCCAGGTCTAGTACCTGTGTCTTTTGTAGCCAGAGGCCCAGGGATTAGGAAGTCTCATCACAGAAAGAATGACTACCTAAGGTGAGGTACGTGCTAATTGCATGAATTCATGGTCACATGATTTAAAGAACCCTCACACTGCAACCCACAAATGCATACAAGTGCTAGTTCAAACAAAATACTCAGGAGTCTGTCATTTAGACACTTATTCAATTCATTCAAAAAATTCTTATTGAAATAGATGCAGTGACCTACTCCTCTATGCAAGCAGAGCCTGGGTTACGTGGTCCAGGGAAGTCCCAGATGCCCCACGTATCAGCCATTCCAATCCGGAGTCACCTGTACAGTCTGGAACATGTGTGAGAGCCCACTGCTCCACTATTTCCAAGAGAAAAAAGGGAGCAGGAGAACCTAGAAACTACCCAAATGTCCACCTAGTGTTCAATGGAACTGAGTGCCATGCTGCACACCTATAATCCCAGCAGCTTGGGAGGCTGAGGCAAGAGGATAGCAAGTTCAAAGGTGGACTCAGGAAGGCCCTAATTCAGACCATGTTTCTCAATGAAGTATAAAACGAGCTGGGGATGTGACTGGGTGGTTGAGTACCCCAGAATTCAAACCCTAGTTACCTCGTTTTCCAAATACAAGGTTGAACATTTTTCACTTTCTTTACTTTTTCCTTTCTTTCTTCCCTTGTTTTTCTTTTTATTGAATTTGTTGGTTTGGGCTTACAGCTTCAGAGGCTCAGTTAAGGGCATAGTTGTCTGATTTGATTCCATTAGTCTGGTCCCAAATTGAGACCCAGGTTAGAAAGGTGTGGAGGAGAGAAAATGCTCACCTCATGGTCAATGGAAGCCATGGGGACAAGGTAGACTGTTCAAGGTCATGTCCCAGTGGCCTAACTTCCTCCAGGAGTGCCCAGCATGCTTAGAGTTACCAACCTGTTTGCCTATTGTATTATGATTTCACTAAATGGATTAATCCACTGCTAAGGTTACAGCTTTCATAATCTCATCATTTCGACTCTGAACATTCCTGTATTTATGACAGCTTTGTGGGTCACCTCATATTTAAACAATAGCATTTTTCCCCTTAACCCCTGAAGCTCATGTCCATCTCACCCTGAGAAATGCATTCAATCTCTCTGTAAGAGTCCCCACACCCTTAACAATTCCAGCTTCAGCAAATTCCTAGCCCAAAATTTGATCCATAACTTGAAACAAACTCTTGACTGTGAGCCACTAAATTTCACTAAAGGACAGAGAACTTCTACCCATTTTTTTCCTGAATATCATTAACAGTATTGATTTAACCACGTGCACTGTTTCTTCTTTTCTCCTCAATCACTGAGACACTGTGTGCACAATCCTAAGGAGCTGGGAAGCTAGAGCCTATCAATCCAGTCTTAGAGCCATGGGACACGGTGGTTGTGGGAAACTGAGTCTGATCTGCAGGTCTTCACAGTTTCAACTCTGGCCTTACTGGAACCAGCATGTGTTGTACTTCCTCTTACTTGGATGAGGAGCACCTTGATCCTGGGCACCCTGACACATGTGAATGTCAAGACCAAACCCCAGGCAGCTAGTCCTTATTCCTATTCACTCACTACTAGGATCCTATTTCAAGTGCAGATTCCACAGAAGCACCCCCATGTCCCCATGTTTTCTTAACAAATTTCCACCATGTCCACTGCACATGATCCCAAATGCCATGGAGCCTTGCCACTGGACACCGCAGGAGGTTGTTCCAGGACTTGGTGCTGTTCAGAGAAACACCTGTCACAGTTCATAAACTTTCTTAATTTCAAAGAAACTCGTGTCTCCAGAGCTTTGCATCCACAGGCAGTGGCCCTTTTCTATACCTCAGGCATTGCAGAATCCTTGGGATGTATCAGGAGGGCAGAGGTCATGGTCACACAGAGAACTGGCTTCCAGTTCCCAGTTCTGGATGCATCTAACTTCCGTCCATTGAATAGTTTCATGGGACGATGTTATGCCTACAGATGATTGATGAAGAAGGGAGAGACTCTTGTATCTTTCCAGATCACTCTTAACCTGGATATTGGGAAGGTTTCAGCCAATAGTCCTGGGAAACTGCAGACACATTCTTCAAATTCTGCTGAACCCTGTGTCTTACAGCATAAACACCCCACCCCTGGTCAGGTGCACTGATATGCACCTTATTCAATGAGTAGACATTGTCAGGTATGTGCCTCTGGAGAAAGAGTGAGGCTGCAGAGGAGCCTCCTTGACCCCTTCTACCTAATTTTCTCAGTGACCTCAGAGCCTGGTGCTTCTGAGTAGTGCTCTCGGAAAGTGGGGGGAGCAGGAGGAGCAGCTGGGGCAGCTTAGCCTCACACTTCTGCTTCCCTGGGAGGTTTTTTCATGGCCTGTATCACTGTGGGTGGGGTATAGCCAATCTGTTGACAGTAATAAGTTGCCACATTTTTAGGCTGCAGGCTGCTGATAATGAGAGTGAAAGCTGTCCCAGATCCACTCCCACTGAATCTTGTGGGGATCCCAGATTGTAAACTGGTTGCATATTTGATGAGGATCTTAGGTGCTTGCCCTGGCTTCTGTTGATACCAGTTTAAATAATTGCTGATACCCTGAATGGCCCTGCAGGTAATAGTGACTCTCTCACCTCGAGAAACTGGCAGAAGATGGAGACTGTGTCATCTGGATGTCACTTCAGGCACCTAATGTTGAAAAAAATGCAAATGCAAATATTCACACAATTACACCCAATTAGACTGCAAGGCAGGTCTCTGAAATCTTTGGATTGATAAATTCCTGACCTTGGAGGCAGAGCAGCATGAAGCCCAGGAACTGAGCAGGGGCCCTCATGTCCATGCTGTGTCTTGACTGGGACTGACTCCTGCACAGGGTGTGAGCAGCCTATTAAGAAGACCTCAGGGCAGTGGGCTGTGCTATGGACACATGCAAATCAGCAGGGCTGGGCTGGGCTGGGCACAGCTGCAGTACTGTATCCTCTCGGTCAGCACAGACCAAGTGTCCCATGTGTCCCAGATCACTTAAGATGTGCCAGAGAAGAATATGCTTTTGACTAAAATACACAGTACAAAATCAGTGCACTCTCTTGTGAGCAGTGCCTTATTGTTCTCTTCATGATTTAGGAAAGGCTTTTCTTGGGTATCTTAATGACACCTTGTAGGACTACGAGTCTGGATGATATATAATGTCATGATTCTAGGCCTTAGTGCCTCAGTCTCTCCAACACACACACATAGACAAGTTGGTGCCTGCTTTCCCCAGAGCATCCCATGCAGGACCTGCCAGGGCTTTTCCTCAGTGTCTTCTCTGCAAAGGTTAGAATAATTGTAGAAACAAGTTTTTTTTTCTTTCATGGTTTTAGTAAAGCATGAAGCTCAGCCTACCCTGGACCATGTGCACTGAACAGTGACCTTCTCCTTGCTGAGGTTTCTGGAGACATTCTGGGGCAACACCGAAATTGCAAACCCTCTCCACTCCCACCCCTTCCCTCCTCTCTGGACACCTCCAGGGTCTGGGCACATGCACTGAATGGGCTCTCTGAGTGTTATGTCCCCTCATTTCAATCCATCCTCACTGCTCACCTGGGAAATCCTCAGAGAAGGGGACTTGTCTTCCCACCAGCCTGGCTCACTGCTGACCTGTATTCTAACTCCATTCCACGAATCCCTGGGGAGGGTTCTTCTTATTTGGAGGATGTTAATACAGGTCACAGAAGAAAACAGAAAACCTTCCTGAACTTGCTTTTGGGGAGACAGAACCTATGTGCAGAGCCCAGCAGCCCTGAGTCCTGAATGCATTGCAGACTCCCAAGTCTTAGTGGCCCCACAGGACAGGATCATTGCTCCTGTCCCAGGGCTTCAAGATCAGGTCCCCAAGGTTGTTTATTGTCTGTTGTGATTGCTCTAGTGACAGGACTGTGGAGCATCAACATGCAGGATTTGTAGCAAGGGGTCCCAAAATCTTGACCATGGATATTTTCTCTCCAATTCATGAAGCTGTACCTCTTCCTTCATCACTAGATGAGATTCTGTAGGAAATACAAGTGATCCCTCTGCTCAAGGATTTACCCAACTGATAAGGATTAAGTATTAAGGTGGTTTTGGAAAAGAGAATAGAAGGGGACCTGGACACTACTGTCACCTCAACTCCACCTCCTTCTCCATGTGCTTCATAATCTTTCCCCATCCATAACTTTTGCATTAAATGAGCAAATTCTTCTCCCTACAGAAAATTGTAAAGGACACTGTATGTGAATATATCAAAAAGAAAGGGGAAGTCATCTGCAACAACCCTTCACTAGTGTGAGAAGTGACAGTTGGTGACAATGACAGTGTCATGCATTGATCTGGGTTCAGCTTTGCTGGGGAGGGACAGACTTTGTGGTATTGGTTGGAGAACTGATGGGCTTACCACATGGTTAAGATGCTAGGGTCCAGATGTCTGAGGCCTGCTGACTCCTCCACTTCAGGGGAAGGACAAGGGATTTCTCCTTGCTCCTCCAACCCCTGAGAGTGAAGATCAGTGCTGGCCAGGCTCTCTGCAGTGCTGAGACAGCTCACTCCGTGGTGGGTAAGCTACACCAACCCACTGACCAGCTGCCTGGGAAAGCCTGTCTATGTTGGGTGGTGCAGAGCAGGACACTCTGCAGCAGGCTTGTGCTATGAGACAAGGAGCCCTGTTGTGTGGCCATGTGGCCCAGCTCATTGCTAGGGGAAGAAGTGTGTGTTTGATGATGACAGTGTGTGCCTCTGACAAGTCCCCAATAGTCACAGCACAGACCTGTAGAAGAGGGCTAGAGATGAATTGGCCACCAACAGGAAACCAAAAGAAAGAATCGACTTCTGGTTCTTCAAAAAGCAGCCCCAGGCATCACTAAGCCCTGGCACCAATGTACATGGGCACTGAGTAGCTGAGTGACTGAGCTGCACCACACTCAGAGAGTGTTGGACTCAACACTGGGCAGCACCGGCTGGCTCAGCACTACCTAATGTCAAGATGGAAGTGGTACATGGGGACTGGACTTGTGTAGACTCAGAGGATCCACTCAATACACACACTGTACTGGAGGGTCCCCAGAGCCCTATCTTCCTCTCCTGCAACATTTATATCAGATTATTCCTGTGACCTCATTGATTTTAACCATATGTGAATTCCAACGATAAAACCTGGACTTCTCTAAAATGGCACAAAGAAAGTATCCTGCCTTCAGGATATAGCCATAGTAATGGGTAGAACTGATATATTTCTAGAGGTTAGCACATATCTGAGCAGGTCATAACCTTACTGTGGACAGAGGAGTGATCTGAGTCAATTATCTATACATAATTCTCTGGGGTCTGCTGAGACACTGGAGAGTGTGCCCTCCCTGCAAGAGGAGCAACCCTTCCCAACTGCAGAGACCACAGCTCTTGCTGACAGAACCTGAACCCAAGAAACTCTGTTTTCAAAACTACCATGGTGATAGTCTTCTGCTCCTTACTAGATCGCTCAGAGAGGTACGACTGGGAGTGTACCAGAAAAAAGGAAAACTGATGGCCACATGTCAAAAGTCAATGAGAACTTTCCACCAGGGAAGGGAAAGTAAGACTGGGAACATCAGAGAATGAATAGGTAACACTAACACTACTTAAGTACTACCCAGGAAAAGAACTGAACTGAAGAGGAGCCAGCGTTTGTAATGGACTGCCTGGGAAGGAGGAGGGATTGAGGGTAAACCAGTGCAGTGAGCAGTTTTGATTTGCTGGTTGTTTTGTTTCAAATGTGTTGTTGTTGTTGTTGTTGGTAACAGGAATTGAGCCCAGGGCACTTAGCCACTGAGACGCACCTCCAGCATATTTTATGTTCTACTTCCTGCATGTGAGAAACGCAAGTTATTTCCACATTATTGGACTGACTAATAATTTGAACATCTGGTGTCCTGAGGAGCTCTTGTGCTGGTGGAGGAATCCTCAGGCTCCACCTTCTATCAGAGGAGCTGCAACTTCCAGAGAGCACCAGGCCTTCACATGAACAGATCCCAGGTTTTGATAGCTGTAACTTAAAATCTGATTCAATGCATTTCAAAAAAATGCTGCTTCGAATGGTGGTGTGTCTTCTACATTGTGGTAGGAATCTTAACTGATAGAGAGAGCTGGAGTCCTCACCTAGAGTGACAAGATCACTCACTAAATCTGGAGGACACTGTCAAGTCAAACTTGCTGGGGATGAGAAGAATGAGGGTGAGGGTGCTGAGGAGCCTCCCTGGTCCCTTCTACCATGGTGTCCCAGTGACCTCAGAGCCTGGTGCCTCTGGGAAGTGTCTCAGCAGGTGGAGGCAGCAGGAGGAGCAGCTGGGGCAGCCCAGCCTCACATCCTGCTTCCCTGGGAGGTTTATGTCATGGCCTGTATCACTGTGGGAAGGGAGCTGCTATACTGTTGGCAGTAATAAGTGGCCAAATCTTCAGGCTGCCAGCTGCTAATAGTCAGATGAAATCTGTGCCAGATCCAACTCCACTGAGCCTCAAGGGGACCTCAGATTGTAAACTGGTTGCATCGTAGATGAGAAGCTTAGGAGCTTGCCCTGGATTTTGCTGATATCAGGTTAACCAGCTGCTAACACTCTGACTTGCCCAGCAGGTGATGTGACTCTATATCTGGGAGATGCTGACAGGGAGGATGGAGACTGAGTCATCATGATGGCACATCTGGAAACTGATATTGGAAACATAAGCATAAATATGCTTTTAACTAATCATGGTACAAGAGGACTCCTCTGATTAGCCAGGCAGCACTGACCAGACTTGGCTTAGTGTATCCCCATGGTTGCCCCTCCTTACCTGGGAGGCAGAGCAGGAGGAGAACCAGAAGCAGAGCAGGGGTCCTCATGCTGAGTCCTGACTAGGACTGACTCCTGCACAGAGTGTGAGCAACCTATTGAGAAGTCCTCAGGACAGTGGGCTGTTCTCTGGGCACATGCAAATCAGCAGGGCTGAGCAGGCTGGGCACAGCTGCAGGGTGGCTCCTCTCAGTCCCTCAGCCCTGACCAAGTGTCCCCAATGATCTCAGGTAAGACCAGGACAGCACACACTGCTGTGCAGAGAACTCATTTCTCCCTGGGGTCATTTTGTAACAAAAAGTATTTTAGAGACTATTTTCAAAATGAGAAATGCACAGAGAGGATCCCATGGATTATGTGTTTCATGACTATTTTAGGTCGTGGTGGAGCATATTCTTTTTATTGAGAACATATACTGCAGTTTTAGAGGCCATTTGCTCAAGACTTTACTTACTCCAAAATGACCCTGATTGGAAATAAATCTATGCTGTCTTTGCAAATTTTGACTGTCTACTGATTTCTTATTTTTAAATAAGAAAGATAATTTTTCAGAAGCATGTTGAGAGTATCAATAGCCATTTGAAATAGCTGTCAGTCATTGTGATTGACAGTAGAAGGTCTAGCAGAAGCATGAGCATGACCCTTGGTGAGTGTGTCATGCATTCAGTGTCACCACCTGCAACTGCAGGTCTCTTTCATGCCCAGGGGCTAAATGCCGCTCATTCTTGATGTGTCCTCCCCCTTGCTTTGCCCCTTTCTGCACATTTGCATTATTTCCCAGAGTTCACCAGCATGAAGAGATGGTTAGTGAGGACAGGCCTGGTCACTCAATGACAGCCACTGCTACTCAGTGCATTTCCCTGACATGCACCACAAATGCCCCTTATGCTTTTACCCTGCAGTAGTGAGTGTGCAGCTCACCCTGACCCAGGCTTGACCTCCCTGTGGGCTTCATGCAGGAGAGAGTCTTAGCCTCCTGTGCAGGCAGCACAGATGTGCATGGAGGAGCAATTTGAAGCAGGTGGACTTGAGCACAGATGTTAGCAGCTCCTATGTCACCTCTGCCTTTGTTTAGACATCCATCCCAGTTCAGAAGCAGGGAGGTGGAGCCAGCTGTGCCTTCAGCATCCTCACCCTGGCAGCTGGGAACCAGGGCTCTCAGGACTGAATAAAGGCTGAGTGATCTGACCACAGTCCTGCAGGCTTTGCACACACCTGTTGCTTTTCCAGGGCCCTGAACTTCAGGGAGCCTTGCGGGCAAGCAGACTAGGCAGAGAGATACCAGAGAGCTTCGCTCAAGTTTGAAAGTGTCCCCATTCTTCTGGCTTTACTGGCAGTCCCTGCTGGTACCCTGTCCCTTCCCCTCCACTGCAATTGTGATGGCTCCCCAGGCACACCTGCACCTTGTCTGTCACAAAAGCTGAGGAGAAAGCTCTGTTGCACGGGAGGCAGACACAGGGACTGGGCTGAGTGTCCCCAGGGTAGCCCCAGTGGGCCATGGGAAGAGAGGCACACAGTCCAGCTCCTCAGCTCAGCTGGAGCCACCAGGGAAACTTTCTCAGTTTCCACATGTTCTTGAGCTGACCCCTTCCTCAGCTGCACTGTAGTTTGTGAAGGACTGATTGCAGAGACCCCTGGACCTGGGACACAGCCTGAGGAGGAATGAGATCCTTTTCCTGCAGGACATCACTCTTCTGAGTTCTCAGCACCCATCCTATGTTGATGGGCAGGAATATTGAGAAAATTCCAGAAGCATTCACTTTCCTTGACCAATGTCTCTGAAACTGTATTTAATCAATGATTCTATTACTTGGTCAGAAGACCAGGGAAGGCCCTATCCACTACCTATGCACATAAAGTCCAGAGTGGGTGCAGAGTAAAGGAAGGAGAAGGGGAAAGAGGGGAATGGGAGGGAAGAGGCCAAGGGAACAGAGATACATAGCTTGAAATCGACTCTCAGACACATATGTGTTGGTCAGGATGAACGAATTCTATGTATAAAGATAAACCTCTAATAACAGTAACTAGGAAAGTAACCTGCAGGAGGGCATGCCCACATCCTGCTTGGCCAGGCAAGTCTCATACCCACTGAGAATTCAGACCCTGGAGCAGATGCCTCAGCTCCAGGGGGGAGCCCTGGCAATGTTTGCCAATCATGAATGTCTTGAAGGGCAGGGTCAACCACAAGGAAGAGAAGAAAGAGCAACATGCATCCCCTTCACATTATGAGCTGTAACTAGCAGGGAAAATACCAAAAGAAATGATAGAACACAGTAGACGGAAGACTTGGGAGCAGGCTGGTCTCTGGTGCTGCCCATGGACCCAGTTCCTTTCAGAAGAGAGGGTACAGAGGAAGGGCTTGGGAGGCAGAGGAAAAGTCCTCCTGGGTGTTCAGAGGAAGCCAAATAGGAAACCAACCTTCTGCTCCCTGCACACAGCTCAGCAGAGTTGGGAGCGACAGTAGAAGGAGAAAAGGCTTCTCACAGATCCTGCCTGCTCTCACCTGGAGCTCGGCTCTTATTAAAAACAGGATAATCTCCTCATCCCCATCCTCCCACACACCCCGTGTAACCCCCTGATCCCACTAACCTGCCCGGCAGCTGCTTGTCATCTTCCACCTGGTGGTGGCCATCATCTCCCCAGGTCACCCAGCTTCTTACCCTTCCCTGGTTCCTTGGTAAGTGGCCCTGACTCTGGGAAAACTAAGGCAGTGGCCACAGGACTCAGGTCTGAGTTCTTCCTTCCCAGGCCTCTGCCCTTTCTCAGGACTCACTGGCCTGCTCGGTGCTGAGAATCCACCATGCTGCCACCCTCCCAGGACCCCTGCAGGAAATGCCCTGAAACTGTTCTTTGTAAACTCTCCAATGCCACCTCTGATAGGGGCTCTGGACCAGCCCACATCTCCTCAGAACCACCGAGACTGGAGGGGAAACTGAACACAGACCTTGGTGTTGGGGAGATGCAGGTAGCTCCAGAGTCTCTTTCCTTTCCATGTCTCAATCTCTTTAAAATGCAATTTTTTGTAATCTTTAGCAAGTCACTCTTTGGAGGAGGGTTGTATTAAAGACATTAAGTATCTATTTAACTTTTGGAGTATAAAAAGTAAAAATGAATTAAAAGAGAGTACATTTTTAAATCTTTCATTGTGGTTGGGTTTCTCTTGATTTTGGCAATGTGTGAGCAAGACCCAACAGAGGACACAATTTAACTTGGCTCCAAGTCCCTAATAACTCTACAAACAACAGTACAAAACTCTACAGAAACTCAGGATAACATCTATCTTCCCCTCGAGGGCAGGTCTAGGCCTGTTCAGACATTTTCTTTTAAGTGTCTCTTCTGGAGGAGCTGGAGTAGTTACAGAAGAAAACAAAAGAAACTTTAGCAATGTCTTACGCCACAACCAGAAGTCAGAAGGTTGGAATATTTAGTTTGGTGCATCAGCTCCTGACAGCAGTAAGGCCCCAGATCCTTTCTGTGTATCTGTTTCCTTCACCACATTGACTTTAAATTTTGAACTTATGGCCTCATGATGTGGAGAGGGCTGCAGCAACTCTCAGCATCATGTTCTGTCCCATCTGTTCCAGGAAGATTTAAATGGCAAATCTCTTCACCTTCTCTCTTTATATAATCAACCAAATACAGCACAAAAATATTCCCACACATGTCACCTCACTTATCTCTTTTTTAGTTCATCCCCTAGGTCCCCTAATACTTGCACTTATTATGGAATAAGAGAAGTTCCTCTGTTCTTTCCATGGATAGCAGCACAAGAGTTGGTGCTTGATAAATCAGAGCTCTGGTGGCTTCACAGGTGTTAAGAGATTTGCCATATTTTTAATTTCATGATTCATCTAAGTTGCATGAGGAGGAGAGATCCCAGGATGCATGAGTCTGGTGGGATTAGGACCAGCCAGGCATTGAGATGACAGGAAACTCAAATTGTAATTGTCTGGATGGCATTGGTGGCTTCAGCAAGTAGGGAAATGTGGCCTTGGCACTTAAGTCCAGTACAGGCCTTCCTAGTACTGGGCACATGGGAGATGGTGCAGCAGGGGCTCAACCAGGCTGAGCTCAGGCTTGTGCTGCCCTAGAGCTACAGGTTGTAGCCCTGGGCTGGGAGGATATTGTTGTACTGGGCAATGGGGCTGAGGACCTGGACAAGCAGAGGTCCAGCCCTCAGGCTGCCTTGCAGGGGACCCAGAGAACTAAGGTTTTCAACACCCTGGGGGTTGGGCCAGGATGATAGCCCACAGCTATAGGGAGAGTCAGAGAGACCAGGAGCTCAGTACTTGACCTGGTTCTGTGGGGTGACTGTGCTCAGTGCCTTGATCACTGGTCCTGGGGTGTCCAGAACAAGGAGGAACAACAAAAATTCTCTGTCCCACTGTCTCTACTTGCATCTATTTTGCCTAAAAATTTATATACTATATGACAACTCTGTGCTTGTGTTAATTTAAGTAAAACAATAACAGTAATGAATTACCATTTTAATTGTACAACATATCATTTTCAATTCTGGCGGCTTCACAGGTGTTAAGAGATATAACTTGAAGATACCACATGATGCTCCACCCCGTGTCCTGTCCCTGCTTTAGAGTATGAGCCTGTGGAATAACCACCTCCTTGCTGAGGACACTGGGGACTGCACTGAATTTGCAACTTCTCTTCCCCTCTCTGCTTCCCCTCATGTATGTGACACCTCTAGTGTGACCACTTATAAAATGTATGTTCTTTCAGATTGACTTTGGTTTAAAAACTATCCATATGTTAGCTGAATCAACTAATGATTTAACTTTTGATTTGAGGTACGTTATGCTTTGAATATGAGGTATGGCCAAAAAGCTCACATGTGAGACATTGTTTCCTGGTTCAGAGGAGAAATGATTGGGTTTTAAGAGTGTTAACACAGTCAGTGATTTAATCCCCTGGTAGGGATCAACTGAGTGGTAACTGAAGTGGTAGGATGTGGCTTGGACGGGATTGGAAATGCGGCATGGCATATGTAAATATATTTGTTGTAATAAATTTTCTAAATTACTGCTCAGGAATGGCCTAGTGAATTGATGTTGCAAACAATTCTTAACACAGAATAAAAATGCAATGCCAATAAAACAGTTTCATATTTGCTTCTCTTCTCACTTCACTACATCCCCTAACTTGGAGAAAGGATGCCTTCTCCGTCCCTTTCCTCCCTTCTCACTTTTGTCTCCTTACTGTGCTGGACAGCACTTGGACTATGCATCAGCACAGAGAAATGCTTTCAGATCACCATTATCACACATGCCCCCAACCTGTGCTCAAAGATGGGATGGAGTTTTAAAACTCTTTTATAATAATCTATAGTGGTAAAAGTCAGGATGGAGACTCAAGATTTATTCTGCTGTGGCATGATCTAAAATAAAATGCAGTACATTATGAAATTATAAAGAAGGAGTGCAGCCACACCAACCAAGGGAAATATGGTCCTCCTGATTATGCACTAAGGATGTGGAGGTGTCTGATCTGGTTTAACACTTTTATCACATGTAATTAGATGAGTCTGACAAAAGAATTGTTGAAGATGCTGGAAAATTCCATATTTGTGGTGTTCACTAGGGACAGAAATTCACTGCATACACCTACTAGGCCCTAGAATTGCAGCCAGTGTAACTAAGCTTTAATTTAGCTTCAAACAGGCTGCTACAAATAGTACTCTCAAACATTACTTCCTAGAATTCTGTGAATACATTTTCAGATTAAAACAAACAAGCAATCAAAAAAAAATAGCTGCATTATCAGTTGATTTGAATTAAAGGAAAATTCCTCAAAGCTAAACTTTAAGCAGTGCACTCACCATAATTGGAAACTTGCATTTTCTTTGTTTTGTAAAAACAGACCAGGTTACTCTCTGTGCTTCTTTGCCTCATGCTAATGAGGAATGAACCTAGAAGGAGCAGGGACCTGGGAGGAGGAAGGGAAGCTGTATGCTGTGGCACTAGGGCCACTGCCTGGGTGACCTCATGGAGCAGAGCCACTCTTTCAGGGCCACCTACTCCCTCTGGACTGAGGTCAGAGACAGAGAAAGCTGCACATATGTATTCTACTGCATTTCATGGTTTCTTAGTAACAGGCAACGTGACCCTCCTCTGAGTCTCCTGGAATCTCCATTCAGTTTTCTGGAACAACTCATTTTCTGCCATGTTGTTTAAAGAGGGCAGCCCAGGAACAGTGAGCACAGCGCTGTGTATGTCCATGTGTTCACCACCTGGTTGCCCTTGTCTCCCACCCTGTCATAGCAGCTGCAGGTCACTGGGCCTTGTCAGGCTCATGAGGGCTGAAGGTGACCCTGCAATGCTGGGCCCACTCTTTCTCCCTTCTCTGCATTGTCCCCATGTTCTCCAACACAGTTAATGATCAGTGGTGGATTTATTGGTGATGTTCGATGACTCATTAAGTTTCTCCTTCTTCATAATTTGTGAATTCCGTTTTCCTTGTTTTCCATACAAATTTCCTCAAGCAATTTCAAAACCTAATGGATGTGATGTTCCTTATCCCCCAATGCCAATTCAATAATGAGGACATGGTTTTGAGAAAAATGAGAAAATAAATAAAAGTTGTATTGCTTTGCTTGCAAAGGAGAAGGAGGGCACTCCTGTCCAGAGACTGTGATTCTGCCCATTAGGAGGAACAGGGGGATTGTGAAGGAGCTCTTCAAAGGCCACATTCCAGGTGTGCCCTGACAGGGTGTCCCAAGGCACCTGATGGTGTGTTACACTCATTTGTTAGTTTGAGAGATACTCACTTCCTAGATGCTCTGGCAGATATCTCCTACCTGTGGAGCACAGATAGCTCACGGTGATCTTGTTCCCTGTCCTTGGTTAGGGAGGAGGAGAGGGAGAAGAGGGAAAGGAAAACTTGTTCTTTTTAAGAATAAGCCTCAGAGCTGTATTCACAAGGTGAAGTGGACCACTGTCCACTTCCATGAGCAAATCAAAGAGAGCTCTGCTGATCTGCCACTCAGCTCTGCCTGTCACCCCTCACTCTTCCTACTGCTCCTGCCATTCAGGGTGGCTGCAGAATAGGAGCCTGATACCTGGTGCTTAAGCTGAAACCAAGGCACTCATTCTCCAGAACCCTCAACTGCCTCCTGTTCCCCTGGGATCCCCACAACCTTCTTCTCACACAGACTCTGTTGCACGAACAACACTTGTGGCAGCTGGGCCACCCTAGCAGCAGGTTTTTGATCCAGGCTGCACCACTGTGTGAGGAGCATGGGCATGTTCCATGCAGTAATAGACTCCAGCATCCTCAGGCTCCACCCTGCTGATTTTCAGTGTGAAATCTGTCCCTGACCCACTGCCACTCAACCTGTCTGGGACCCCAGGGGCCCTGTTGGAAACTTTGTAGATCAGAAGCCTTCGAGACTGTCCTGGCCTCTGCAGGTACCAATGCAAATAGTGTCTCCATTACTATGTAAGAGGCTCTGACTGGACCTGCAGGAGATGGAGGCTGACTCCCCAGGGGTGATGGGCTTGGAGAGAGGAGTCTGGGTCAGCACAACATCCCCACTGGATTCTGAAATAATGAGAGACAAGTGCAAGGTTATGTACAAATATCATGGGCACTTTTCATGATGTTAATTCCGTTATTTATTTCAAAATTTCTGATTTATACCAAAAAATATAAGCCTACAAGAAATAATTTGCTATTTTATATGTAAGAAAAATGTGTTCTTTGTCATCATCCAATATTTTCATTAGAGGACTGGTCATTGTTGTGTGGATCCTAATTCTAATACCCCCCCTTGTCTGGAACACAAAATACTTACCTCTCCCACATGGGCAGAATAAACATGACAAACAATGGGACTCTTCCACCCCATTCTCCATTCCTAAATCCTTCTGTTCTCACCGCAGATCCAGAGCATCAGAAGTTCCAGGAGCTGAGCAGAGCACAGAATTTTGGGAAATTGAGCTGAGGAGTCCTGATGAGTCAAGGCTAGGTTAGATCTGAGCTTTTATCTCAGATTTGTAAAAAGAGCCTCCCTTTGGGACAATATGCAAATCCCTTCGTGGGTGCAGTCAGGTGAGACAACCTGATAGGTGAAGTGGAAAGAGACAGCAGGAGGACAGGCCCTCCTCAGTGAGCAAAGTGACAGAAGCCATCCCTTGCTGGTACACAAATATAGATTCAGTCAATATGTCTGCAAAATTTGGAAGAAAAATCTGACAGTGTCTGGTTAGATCATGGACACAAGGTTTTGGAGCTGCCACTCTAAGACAGCAAACCCCTGATGATGCATGAGTGTCCGGGATTAATCTGAGGGCAGGATGAGTGTCCTGGTTGTTTGCTCCCAATTAGTGTGGAGAGGGACACAGCTCTCAACCCCACAGGGCCTGAATTTCAAAGACCTCCAGATGGAAAGGTGGTCTTGATCCTTATGAATGTTGCCATCTGCATTACCAGGTAAAGTGTTGGAGCAAGTTAGATGCAAGTTTGGGAAGATGCTTTCCAAGGTACCTGAAATTCACATAAGCAACTGTTGAAGGTCAAGATTAAATACATTGTCTTCACTGTCTGAAATTTTGTCTTCCAAGTGATGTAGTCTGTTGGTAAAGCTTTCTACTGAGTTTTTAATTTTGTTTATTGTTTCCTTCACTTCAAGGATTTCTGTTTGATTTTCATTCATAATCTCTATCTCTTTCTTGAAATAATCTTTTGCTGCCTCCATTTTTTTATTTCAACTCTTTATTGATATGATCTTCTGTTGCCCACATTTGCTTGCTTATATCATCCTTTACTTCACAGATCACTTTAATTATGTACATTCTGAACTCCTTTTCTGACATTTCTTCTACCATGCTCTTGATGCACTCTATTAATATAGAACCTTGGTTTTGGGGGAACACATTCTTCCCTTTTGTTTTCATGTTGTCATGTATCTTCCCCTTTAGCAGTGCAGATTGAAAGTATTACAGTTTCCACCCTAAAAACTTATAGTGTCGTTGCAGGTTTCCATACCTCACTGTTAAGGGGATAGATCAATATTATGCTTAAACAAAATAGCCCATTTTATGATGCTAACAGTATTGTTATAATAAACAGAGATGATGTGTTCTATTATTTTCTACAGCAAAAACAATAGGTTTGCAACAAGGTCTATAATTTCTAATGGTGGACAAAGAGAGGATGGGGGAGGGGAGTAGGACATGATGTTAATGAGGTAAGAAGTGAGAATATAGAATTACGAGATCATAGGAAGAAGGAAAGCAATATCAGAGGACGTTGGTTGTTAGCATGAGAAAAGGGAGACAGAGACTTTGAGGAAACAGATAAGTAAGAGGAAAATAGAACGAGAAAACATTTTTAAAAAATTAAAATAAAACAAGTCTACAACAAAACTGCAATATACTATTCAAACCTCCCCTGTCTTTAGTAACGTGATGTATGAAAGGTACTTGATTTCAAAGATGATGGGGATGTGAGAGCAGGAAACAAAAAAGAAAAGAGAAAATAATGGAGGAAAAAAAGTCTTGAAAGAAAATTGAACAACTGTTTCTGTTGGAGTTCAATAACTTCTCTGCTTTCCTTCTCTTCTGATAGATGGGGTTGTCTGAATTTTGCTGGTAACTCCACCCTCAGGGTGATGACAGTTACTGTGGTTGGAGATTAGACTTAGAGGCAGGACTCCTGGAGGCAGGGTATAGCAATTGACAGTCCCTGTGGTAAACTGCACCCTAGGATTCTCCTTTGGGGTCCACTCATGTGACACAGGAGCCTGAACTGAGCCCCTTACCTCACTTTTGGACCCCACAATTCCTGGTCTATAATTTTTATGGTTTGGATGTGAGGTGATCCCCCAAAAGCTCACATATGAGACAGTGCAGCAAGGTTCAGAGGAGAAATGACTGAGATTGTACGAGTCTTAACCCAAACAGTGAATTACTCACTGATGAGATTAATTAAAGTGGTAGGATGTGACTCGAGGAAGTGGGAATTGGGTCATAGCTATGGGGTATACATTTTGAATCTGGAGGAGACACTTCCTCTCTCTCCCTCCCTCTCCCTCTCCTTCTCCCCCCCTCCCACCGCTTCTGGATTACACAAACTTGCTTTCCTCTGACACATTTTTCTGCCATGATATTCTGCGTCACCTCTAGCCCCAAGGAATGGAGCAGACCTTCTACAGACTAAGACCCCTTAAAGTGTGAGCCTTCAAATAAACTTTTCCTCCTTTAAATTTTTTCTGCTTGGGTCTTTTAGTCACAGCAGTAAAAAAAGCTTTAGACTCTAAATTGCATCTCTTCTGCCCCTGCTCTTTCAATTTCCCAAACAGAAGTCTATCTCCACAGAGGTCCTGAGGGCTGAGTGACAGGAACTTTGCACCTGTATCAGTAAGCTGTTTTGTGTTGGACAAATCAGTGTGGTGGGGTGCAACTTAAGAACAGACTGATCACCACTGAGAAGTTCAAATTTGAGAGTCTTTAATAAGCTGGACAACTGATGGTCTCACATAATGCCCCCAAAATGGTTATTGGGAGAACAGCCCAGACCATAGGGTTGCAGGGGTATTTACACCATAAGTCAGTTCATCAACCATAAATGTCTGTTGCTATGAATCAAAATTACAAACTAACATCATGGGATCTGAATATCACTAGCAGAGGGGGAAGTGGGTCAAAATGACTTCACTTAGGTACAAACAAAGAATGGTTACTAACATCTAGACAATCACTGAAGATAACACCATTAACATAGTACATTGTTTGGGAAACTAGGAATCAAAACAGAAAACAATTTTTCATTATACAAGAATTTCCATTTTGTATTGCCAAACAAGTCAGTCTAAGCAAATGTTGATGGTTACAGAGGTGGGGCATTCCAATGGGAGAAGCATTTCCTACATAACATAGAGTCTCAAGGTAAAATGAATTCTGTTTATTCATTGCTCATATAGTCTGACCTACAACATGTCCATGGAAAAAAAATATGTCAACCGTCACAATCAGGACCAGGCATTGAAAGCTATGGGCCAGCCATGTAGCTGCAGGCACTGGGCTGGGTTTGTGGCTAGGGGATGGTTGGGAGACTGAGGATTGAGGAGCTGGAAGGCCCTGTTGGTTGCCAGTCTGGCAGGACCAGGCGATCTGTCGAGTCATGAACCAGGCTGATGTTGAATCCTAGCAAGTGTTGCCCAAGTTGTCTCTGGGATCTAGGTGGGTGCCAGGCTGGTTGACTGGATGAACCAGGATAAGGATGCCCTCACACTTTTCCCACCCACTGACCCTCTTCCAGGATTCTCCTATCTTTGCAGCAAAATGGTGGGTATTAGCACACCTAGCAGGGATACTTCACATGTAACCAAGCTGCAAAACCCTTAGTGAGGATATTTCAGGTCTTGGCTATTATCCCTGAATGTAAGCAGTCACATCCAAGTTGGTGGCAGCAGCAGTGGCTAACCTGTAGGCACTTTGATAATGAGTTTCTAGTCTCTAGCAGGTGTCCCAAAATGGAAGCTGCCCCAACTAAAATATTGGTGGCAGTGATGGCAGTGACAGAGTGGTGGCAGAGGCATAGCAATGCATTGACAAATGGGGAGCCAGAGTGTGAAGGCTTGTTTTTATTTTAGATAAGACTTTGAGACTACACCCTGAACATTTTCATACTAATTTTTTCTTCTTTCATGTTTAAGTTCCAAGAATCTACAAAATACTCTATTAATTTTCTATAAGGAAAATTCAAGAAACTCAGAAAACTTGAGATAAAATTAATCTATTTAATCTGATTTGTCAATCAACTGATGTTTTCTTTTTTCCCTTCCTTTTTATTCCTAGTAAGGAAAACCAAAAGTTCAGAACAAGAAAGATACAAGGAATGAATGAATTGCTTAGTGTATAACTTTGTCTTATCATGCTACAACAATCAATGCAACTGCTGGAGGGTGACTCTCTGTCTTAAGAAATACAACTCACAGTAATGAATTTCACTTCTACTTGTGTTTCCTGTTCAGGAGCTAAGGATATCCCATAATCAAAATGATTTTTAAAGTGTCAAAGGCCCTCACCCTTCAGAAGGATCTGTATATTTGAACTCATCAAAACACCTCCAAGCAAGAAAAGAATGAAGAATCAGCAATAAATATAAAATAACATATATGTGTTTGAAAAATAATTAAGGCCTGAAAATGTAAAACTCCTAGAGAAAGCATAGGGGAAATCTCCTGATATTGGCATTAGGAATACTTGGTTTTTGTCACATCAAAAGCCAAAGCAACAAAAGCAAAAATATCCAAAAGGGACAGCAACAATCTAAGAAGCTACTTCACAGAAAAGGAACTATCAACAGAACAAAAGGACACTTATATAATTTAGGAAATACTTGTAAACCATACAACTGATACTGGGTTAATACCTCAAATACATAAGGAACTAACACAAGTGAACAGGCAACAAAAAAGAAAGCAAAACAAAGCAACAGTCCAACTGAAAATTATGAAAATAACCTGAATAAGCATTTTTCAAAATAATATACTTTTGAATCATGTATCAATGAAGCAACTTAAAAATTAAAACATCCATCTACACAGTATTGGCATCAACACACACACAGCTGAATGATATATGGTCAATGAATAAAACATCACATTTAACATTAAATGATGCTTAGCAATGGACAAAATTCAATGGGAGAGAGGACAAACTTTTCAGTAAACTGTGCAGGCAAAATCAGATATCCATAAACAGATGAATTAAATTGAATTCTTAATTTGATCCATATGTAAACCACTAACTCAAAATCGTACAAAAAAAATCATAGACCTAAGGGTAGAACAAGAATTGAGTAAGAAAACACAAGGAAAATTTTGACAACATTGGATTTGGCGATTACTTCTTGGATATGAGACTAAAAACAGTGTTAATAACAGGAAAAAATGCACTAAATTTAAAAACATTATATTTCAAAAAGTATCAAAAACTCTATCAACAGAGTGAAAAAGCAACCCAATGGATGGGAGAAAGTATTTGCTAGTCACATATATGAAATTGATAATTGTTTTTATTCCTTTTCATTGATTTCCCCACTGTATTCTCAATAGTATCTCTGTGTGTCAATTCCATAGATGGTAGAATTCTCACAATTCTACCCAGCCTTGGACTTTCTAATTTTTTACCTTACATTTTGTATTTCACCTCAGTCTGAAAGGCCTCTAGCTTTCTGCTTCAGCTCACTACACAGCCTTCATTGATTTAGAGCACCTGGAGTCTTTTCCAATAAACACTTCAAAACATTGCATATGTCTTGATATAGTCTGCTATATTTATACATAGCTACTTCTAATTAAGTTGGAATATAGTCCAATTGAACTGTTTCTTTCCATTTCCTCTCTTAGTTTTCATGTTGTTTAGCATTTTTCTGGGTACACTTTATGCTTTTTTTAAAGGAAGTGATTCCATAAATATGTGATTTTAATAGATGTTTATATAACATGTAAGGACATATGTTTGGTCTTTAAAAATAGGAAAAACACTGTATAAATAGAAGAAATATGAATTATATGTATAAGAATTTTTTGGATATTTACCCTTCAGATCAAGATAAAGAGCTCTACAAACTTCCTTCATACACCTTCCAAGTCAACACCTGTCTTTAACTTCCAGCAAGGTGACTGTTACTCTTCAGTCCACCATAATAGTTTTCTTGCTCCTGGATTGGAAATTCATATACATTGAAGTAAGCATGCTTTTATTTCTAGCAGCTTTCCCTCATCATTCAGTTTGAGATACATTGGATTCATGGTGGATAACAATAAATGTTCTAAATACCATATAGCATTTCTTCTGTGGATATACCACAATTCTTACATCTGTAGTTGATAAGTTACTTAGATTGTATCCAGCATTTGGCTTTTAAGATAGATCTTTATGCACATTCACCTACATATTCTGTAGTGGACATAACTCATTTGCATATCTTGGTTATAAGCCTTGAAATTTACTGATGCTCTTAGAAAACTTGGGCATAAAGGCATATAGAATCCCTTTCATGATATCATTTTCCAATTTACACATCCACACGCAATTTAAGAGCACATCCGATTGAAATCCCCACAAACTCATATGTGTGTGCTGTACATTCAAGTACTGTTGGACTTTTATTATATTACATTGGTAATTATACATTTCACTTACAAGAGATATTCTTGTCCTATTACCTGCCTAACATCACATGAACTGTGCTTGTTTTCTTAAGGTACTAGATCCTTTAATTCCATTCACATTGCCCCTTTTTGTTAATTTCTCACATATTTTTCTTATGTATGCATCTCAAACTTCTTGATATTGCTCTGGCTGTTAAATGCAGCCAAGGATAATCTTCATTCATAAATATGTTTCCTCTTGCCAGTGCTGTGCTCTCATATACCTTCAAGTTTCTATCCAGGATTACATTCTGTCAGCAGAACTTTGTTTGTTTGTTTGTTTTTTACACCCTAATGCTGCTTACCAATTATTTTGCTTTTTCAAACATGTGTTTGAATATTCTTTCTGCTTAATTTTCTCTTCTTTCTCTTTCTGTAAGACTACATATTCTTAAATTAACTGTTCAAATGATTTGTTTCTAATTGGAAGGATTGCAATCTTCTACACTTACTTTACCAGTTTTTAGTTTTAAAAAATCACTTTTAAATTCCAGATACTTTCCCAGAAACATACAGTCCATTGCTTTATTCAAGTATTTGTACAATACAGCAGTTCAGGAAGCAATGGCTTAGGCAGCCAAGAACAAGTAGTGTTGCAGAACAAGGGTTAACTCCATCTTTTCCTTTTGGTTAAAACAAAATACTTAATGGTCATAATATGGCATTTCTGCACACCTTCTCATTGCCTATGTAGTTTATGGAATAATACCACATCCAATGGTAGAACATCCAGGAGTAAAAACAGGAATCACGAGGAAAAGAGCATTAACATGGAGCTCCAGAAGTCAGCGGTGCAGGGAGCCCCACCCAGGAGGTTCCCAGCAGGGTTGGGGCTCAGGAGAAGCACAGTGTCCAAGAAGGCCGGGCTGCTTTTCTCCTGCAGCCGCTGGTACATCTGATTCTCTTCTCCTGCACGTGCTGGATGCACTGGCAGAGTCACAGGTAGGGAAGCCCAGGCGGCCTCCAGGAGCCCTGGACGTCCACGTGGCCCATATGGATGAGGACAGCTGTCCTGCTGTCTGGAATTCAGATCCTGCACCCTGGTCGGATCTTCCAAGTGAGGCTCCGATGAGACGGTCTCCCACCTCTCTGGTCCAGCCTGAATCTCCTGGTCCTGCCAAACACGTGTAAACGATGCAGCATGGTTCTTACCAGGAGCCTCTGATCGGCGAGGCGCGGGGCATTCTGACGTCACAGACAATGGGCTGCAGGTCGCGGGGCATTCTGACGTCACAGACACTGGTCCGCGGGTCGCTGGGCATTCTGACATCATAGACACTGGTCAGCGGGTCGCGGAGCATTCTTACGTCTCAGACACTGGACTGCGGCTGACGCGGGAGCCCCACGCACTTCCTGTTCTGAAGGAGCGATGCCGAGTCCTGCGGACTGAGGCTGCGCCTCCACGCTCGGTTTCTGGCAGCTCCAGCGCAGCCGCCACCTGTTGCCCTGCTGTTCTCACTTCAGCGACTTCAGCCTGAGCAAGATGGCGGTGTCCGGAAGTGGAAGGAGCAGAAGCGGGGAGGGCGCTGGCGACACGTAGGGCGTTTGACGTCACACGTCCTCCGGCGGCCCCGCCCCTCCTGAGGACTTCCGGGGCCATAATGCACCTGTCCTGACCCGGGCAGCCTCGCTGCTGCTCCTTGTGAATCTCCACAGAGTAACACACTGGAGGGTTCCCTGTGCTCACCGTGGAATTTATCATCTTGAAATGGGCAGCATGGCCATGCACATGATCACCTAATTCTGTAAATTTAAATCTTTTATTTTTACTATGGCATTAGCCCATCTCAGGTATATGTAAAGTGAATATGGATATATATTGCTTACCGCAATGTGGAAATCAGTCATTTTCAACCGGCTAGTTTGATAACGAAATGATCGCCATCATTTTTCCAGTTTTTTTCCTTCATTTTCTACCTTTGGGTAATCATGAGTGTGCATTTATTGATTGATCTAGAGCTTAATTATGTGCAGTGTAATAGCAAAGCCTGCATCTCTGTGGTAAAATTTAATTAAAAAGGAACAGGACTTCCACCTTAAATTAGAACATTGTGGGTCATGATTAATAAACCCATTTCAACAAAAGTGGAAATAAAATCAAAACATTGAAAAGTGAGTTTATAATGAACTCAGAGTGCTGTGAATGAAATGAAGAGCAGATGACCTCAGTTGCAGAGAAGAATACTTGAGTGAGTAAATGTTCTCTGGCCATTTTCATCTCATTGAAATCATTCAAATTTGTGTTCATTGAAATTCTGGCTTCACTCAAGAAGAAGGACTCCCTAGGGAGTAAAAATACAGCTGAGCTGTGGAAGTTGAATGGACCTACCTAATGACATTGGGAATGAGCTGACCCTTAACATCAGACTAGGTTTTTCATTGGATCATTGGTTGATGTCTGAACTGAGAAATATGATCGAGTAGCTAGGATAGAAATGGAGAGCAAACCAGCAACACTATTGCACCACCACACCCCAAAATGCTACACTTGACTTTCCTTCCTGTATGTCTGCTACATGGTCTTTGGTCTCTCAATACACTTCCTGCTGATCTTCCAAACCCCAGATTTTCCTTCTCCTGTTCATCTTAATTACATGGTTCTTCTGAATGAACATCCTCTCCCAAATGATACAGGTGTATAATTGGGCAGAATCTACCTTTAAAACATTGCATGTGAACTATTGGGTTGATTTGCATGTGAACTATTGGGTTGATTTGGGATGTACAACATGATCTAAGGCATATTTGAACAGGAAGTTCGCTAACAATTTTGTCATTATGGACCTGGAGTTCTGCATGATGTCCTAAATCTGATGGCATGAATGTGTGTCTGAGGAAGCTAAGGGAAATATGACCTTCTACTCTTTAAACTTTAGAACCTCCTAATCCAGCAGTAAAACTTCTCCCTGGGAATACTTCAAAATACCTTAATGTATACCCTAAAGGTTTACTAACTTGGGACTTTCAATACAGCAGACATTCGAACATCCAAATAATTCATTGTTGTATCACATCACAGAGTAGATCTTTTGCCTATGTTGGTGATGAGAAGAGTGTGACTGGGAGAATCCCAGGTCAGAGGAAGAGTGAGAGACAATAGGCAAAAGCAGATCAGACCTATTCTTAAATGAAGACAGAGTAAAACTTGGAACAATCAGAAGGAAACAGAATATAAAAACCTATTTTACGTCCTATCAGTGCCAATGCAGGGTTCAGAGGAGGCTCCACCTTTGGTGTGGAAGGCATGTGAAGAAGGGTGAAGGGGAACATGTACCATGGGGATTTCTTAGTTTTCTCTCCATGACGAGCTTCCCTCAGGATCATGTGCCAGTTTGTGCTATTTGTTTCCAGATCTGGAAGACATGAATCACTGTTTTAAGAAAAAAAATTCTGCTACAATCAGAATGGTTATTTTGAAGGTATTGTTTGATATTCTTCTTTAGACCATGTTATGGTTTGATTTAAGGTGTCCCATGAACCTCCTGTGTGGATGTGAGAATATTCAGAAGTAACATGATTAGGCTATGAGAGCTGAGCCTAATCAGTCCCTCATAGTTTGAGTGGGCTAACTGGTGGGTGACTGTGGGAAGTTGGCAGTGGTTGGAGAAGGTGATCACAGGGTGATTCCTGGAGGGGTGCATCTTCCCTGAAGACCCTTCCCCATTCTACTTCCCCTTCCTGGCCACCATGAGCAAAGCAGGTCTCCTCCTCCACACCCTTCTGCCCTGATGTTCTGTCTCACCTGGGCCCAGAGCAATGGGGTCAGCTGACCATGGAATGAAATTCTGAACCAATAAGCTTAAGTAAACTTTATTTCTTCTAAGTGAGACTTGTATTGTATTTTTGTCACAGTGAGATAAAACTGACCAACACAGACTGGTGGATTAAGAGAATTTGCCTTGGATTCAGTCATCAGTGGCTACTAAGTGCTACCCAGGAGGTTCCTAAGCTCTAGCAGGATAAGAAATCTTTCATCTGGCTGGGCCTGCTCCTTTGTAGACCAGAAGTCAAAGTGCTGGCATGAAATAGGAGCTTGTTAGTTATTCAGAATTCCAGGCCCTGTGATATGACCAATACCAGGAATGTCCAGGTAGCAGAGAAAAACTCTTCATCATAAAAACCTGGATAATCTCGTGTGAATGTGAAAATTCAGTCAGTTCACAAGAACACTGAGTGGAAATGTACCTATGGATTTGCTGAACAGGATATTAAAGCAGACACCCCAAAAGTGCATCCACCAGGATTCGCGAACATGTTTGAAAGAAATGAAGAACAAACAGACAGCATCAGTAAGGAGATTAAAACTTCAAAGGCAAAAATGTATGTTTCAGAATTGAAAATGCATGCAGCATAGTGAAAGCCCAGAGGTGAGCTCAGGAGGTAATGAGGAGACAGAGGAATGAGTCCTGAGTTGGGACAGCAATGTCACACCTAGTCTAGAGAAGACTGAGAAGAGAACCTGGAGGGCCATTGATCAAGGACAGGAAATCAGTCCCAGAGGTGCCTGCCAGCTCACTTCACAGCCAAACGTCCACCTTCTGAAGACAGAGATAGATTCCATAAAACCTGGGGAAGAATAGTGACTGACTAGTTTTTTGGGAAAAGCAATTGGAATCAACAGAGAAATTCTCCCCAGAAAACATGGAGGACAAAAAATAGGACACACTGTCAAGTGTTGAAGGAAAAGACGGTTGACCTAGAAATGGAGATGCAGCACAATGTTCTTCAGGAATCAAGGAAAAATCGAAAGCCCCTCAGTCATTCAGGGAAGAAGGGACTCTGTAACTAACACCAAAATGGCTGCAAGGTGCTCTATTTAGAAAAAGATACATGATAGGAGCAGGGACCTTCGAACCCATGGATGGAGAAGGACAATAAAGCAGGGATCATTGACCAGCATCAGATAGCTGGATCTGACAATTGCACTTTTTGTACTTTGGTCCAGACATTTGTGACATCTTAGTCATCAGGGAAATGCAAATTTAATCACATGAGAAACTCCACCCCTGGGGGAATGGCCAAATCCTGAAGGGAATACTCTATAGGCAGCTGGAGGGAGCCCAGGCCTGTCCCCGCTGGTGAGCTGATCCTGGATGCTGTCACCAAGCATTCCCAGCAGCTGAGTGTTCTGGGTTTTGTCAACAATGTTTCCAAGATGAAGACAGGATGTGGAAGGCAGTGTGACAGGTTCTTATGAAACCAGACATTCTGCTACCAAACATGCAGCAGTCATGTTCCCTGTGTTTGCAAAAGGATGTGAAAGGACACAACTAAAGGTAAATAAATAGCTTCCTGAACATGAAAATCAATGGGAACTTTGTTCAGCATTGAAACCCTGGAGCACACACCATGCCCTTCACTAGGGCAATGGGTCAATACTGTGGAAGAGACAGAGAGCAGAATACTACTCACCACTGGCAAGAACACATCTATCAAGCTGGGTGCAGTGATGCTCATCTGCAACCCTAGCACCTGAAGGCTGAAGAAAGAAGACGGCAAATTCAAGGCCAGGTTCAGCAAATTAGAGTGGCCCTAGCCAAGTTGGACACATTCTGTATCAAAATAAAAAAAAAATAAATAAACCCAACTGTGGATGTAGATAAGGTGAAGCATATTCCTGGATTCAATACCCAGTTTGAAGAAAAATTTAAAAAGAAAAGGAAAATAGAAATATAAATACAGAAAACAGCATCCATCATAGAAGGAAAACACATGGAGGAAACTCATGTGCACAGCAGTCAGGGTAACAGGCCAGTTTGAAAAATATGTGCTGTGAATTCCAGGTACGTGTCAGTCAGCCAAGGAGAAAGCCCAGGGATGGAAACCCATGAATGGCTTCAGGAGAGAGGAGACAGTGAGGAAGATCTGGGGCACAGACAGTGTTGGGCGGGGACTGCTTTGTACCAGGCCACAGCAATGGACACATGTCACAACCCACTTGTACACTTCCATAGAGAGCACAAAGTGACCCTGGTGGACCTGTAGTCGTGAGAGGAGACTGAAGAACTGTAACAAATGCAACATGGGGAGGTGATCATGGAGGGCCTGTGGGGGTCACACGGGGGAACTCTGTGTTGTTCCCCAATTTTTCTGGGGACTTAGACTACACTAAACAATGCAGTCTTTAAACATTCCTGTGGAGGCACATGAAGAGGCCTATCTTTGCTTCACAACCCCAAATACTGCTCAATCCAGGCTCTTCAGATCTTAAACTATTTGCTGTAACATCCCAGAGAGGCCCTTGGCATGGTCACCTGCTGGGGCTGAGCTGCAGGGGAGAGTAAGGGTGCAGACGAACCTCGATGACCCTGTTTATGAAAACCCCAATGACCTTCATGGTCTGGCTGCCCCTGAGAAGTGCTTTCAGCAGGTGGGGGCAGCAGGAGGAGCAGCTGGGTCAGCCCAGGCTCACACTTCTGCTTCCCTGAGAGGTTTTTGTCATGGCTTGTATCACTGTGGGAGGGAAACTATAATACTGATGACAGTAATAAGTGTCCTCATCTTCATACTGCAGGCTTCTGATAGTGAGAGTGAAATCTGTCCCACATCCACTGCCACTGAACCTCGAGGGGACCCCTGATCTCAAACTGATTGCATCATAGATCAGGTGTTTAGAGCTTGTCCAGGTTTCTGCTGATACCAGGCTAAATAATTGCTAATGGCCTGACTTGTCTGGCAGATGATGGTGACTCTGTCTCCAGGAGATATAGACAAGGAAGACATAGACTGGCTCATGGTGATGTCACATGTGAAACCTAACATGAAGCATAAAAATAAATATCCTTATAAGCTGTGATGTTCCAAGAGAACTTTCCTGATAGCCAGGCAGCACTGACCACATTGTGTTCATAAATCCCCCAGGTTGCCCCTTCTTACCTGGGAAGCAGAGCAGCAGGAGACCTGAGAGTTGAAGAGGGTCCCTCATGTCCATGTTGTGTCCTGTCTGGGACTGACTCCTGCACAGGGTGTGACCAATTTATTAAGAGGTCCTCAGGGTAGTGGGCTGTGCTGTGGGCACATGCAAATCAGCAGGGCAGGGCAGAAGGGGCACTCAGCTGCAGGACTAGCTCCTCTCAGTCACTCAGTCCTGTTCAAGTGTCACCAGGGGTTCCAGGTTAGACCAGGGAAGCTCAGTATTTCCTGGGGTTAACATATTTCCCTGAGTACAGGACACAATCAGATAACTGTGCTGTGAGTGGTGATCCCGAGTTCCATTATGGATCAGAACACGGTGTCCTTGTGTGCCTTAAGCACAGGTCTATGTCACTGACACTTGGAGGAGGAAGGAGTATTAAATATACCAAGGGGGATATTTCATGCTCAGGATGGAAAAGAGAAATGAAGCCAGGAACAGAAGATGTGTAAACTCACCGAGGTGTTGTGAGACCTCCAGTCTTTGGCATAGCATGGTAAGATGCAAGGAGGAGGCACCCACACTGAATCCAGCCCTCCAAGCCTCAGTGCCCCATAGAACACACTCACATACATGATGGTGCCTATGTTCTCCAGAAAAGCAGGTCTAAGCCTAGCCAGGCTCTTCTTCTTAAATGTCTTTTTGGAGAGGAAATAATAATTTACAAGCAAGTAGAAAGTATTTTGGCCCATGAGGGTTGGAGAATATAGGACATGGTCAGCATCTTAGTACAAAGATATATAAAGATCCATATTCTTTATATATTTCTGCTTTACCAGTATTACCAGAGGCTTTTCAGTTTTGATGTTAAAGTCTCATGGCCTCAAGAGGGCTGTGGTGTCTTAAATATCTTTTCCTCCATCATGTCCTCTTGTCACTTTTACAGGAATAAAGCAGGACACAGTTCTTGATCCTCACTGTTCTTAGAGGTATCAAAAAACTTTCTAGTAACTTTCCACAACCTCTTCATTTCTTTTTTTCTCTCTTTCTTTTTCCTTTTTTTATGTTTCTTTGTTTCCCCCCTTTGGTGTGGATTACTGACCCCAAGACCTTGTGCATGCTACACAAGTTCTCCACCACTGGGTCATGGCCCCAACATGTCCCTCCCTCACCTATATATCATTTCTGGGATGAAAGGTTGTTTCCCCCCATCCTTCCTCCTGCCCTGGTCTGGGAGGTCTCACCTGCTCTTACCAACACCAGCAGGTCAGAGCTGGTGTTCCATCCATACACTAAAGGATGAGGCAGGGTTTCATAGGATTTACTCTATTTTAAATATCACTTTGCTTATGAGCTGGTTACGGAAGACAGATTACAATGAAGTCTTTAACTGCAGGGGTTCAAAAAATATATACATGACAAGTTTATACTTACCAAGGTGATAATCTGAGTTAACAATTGTGCAAATGTGGCCTAGGTTTTAGATCAAGAACAGGAATTTACTAGTGTAGTAGATGGAGAGGCTGGAGCTGGGGCTCAACCAGGTTGCGCTGAGGCTGGCAGTGCCCCAGAGCTACAGGCTCTGGCCCTGGGCTCTGGTGCCTGGCTTCCCTCGGCAATGGGGCTGAAGTCCTTGGAAGTAGAGGCCCTGCCATCAGGCTGCCTGGCAGGAGAGTCAGGGAAGGAAGGTGCTCCACACCCTGGGTGTTGAGTCAAGCTGAGAAACCACATCCAGGGTGAGACTCAGAGACCAGGAGTCAGTGCTGAGCCTTGCTCTGCGGGGTGGCTACACTCACTGCTCAGTTCACTGTTCTGTGGACAAAGGCCCTGCTGGACCTGAGAGGAGGGTCACCAAAGTCTCACCAGAGCCTCCTCTCAGCCAGAGTCCAATTTCTTCTGAAATAAAAGGAAAATCATATATCACATTTACTCTCTATAGGATATAATTTATATTGTTATATCTCTGTATAATGGGCATTATATTATGAGAACATGTATATATGTGGATATTAATTGCTCATTGCTGTAATGTATGGTTTCAAGTATTTTTTTAACAGTTCATAATCAGGACCTCACACAGGAGGGGCAAGCCCTGACCTACACACCAAGTCCTTCTCATTTTGTTGTGAGACAGTGTTCCTCTGAGTGGCCCATTCTGGGTTCAGACCTCAGGTCACCCTCCCTCAGTCTCCAAAGTAGCTGGGATTACAGTCCTGTGCCACCAAGTCTGCCTGACCTTAAGACAGTTACAGTGAGCTTAGACATTTATATCCAACATCTGTCCCCCATTCAGGGGTTTCTTCTTCTCTCGAGAATAGAGCATTATGATGCTTAACGCCTGGCCCTGTTCTCCTGCAGCCAGGAACAGTGACCTTTACTCTGCTCATGACACTGGGTGAACTGAGGCTCTGTAGTTGCACAGAGATGCACAAAGTTGGGTAGTGGTCACCCAGTTGGCTAATCTCCCAAGGGGAGAGAAGTTCTTGGTCCAGAGGTGGATCATGGGCAGCTCCTACCTGGTGGCTTCCTTAGGCAGGGCAGAACAGCTGGCTCAGTGACTGCATGGTCACAGGACAAACCCACCCACAGCTGCTGGTGGACAATTCTCTGAGTGGACAGTCATGTGTGCCCCTGGCATCTCGTAGCTTACATGGCTACTGGGACTGTGCTCACAATGGACCATGTTGGCCATATATACAGGTTCTGAACATCTGTTGCTATCCTTTCTGATTTCTAAAGACCACCATGCACCATCTCTGACTCTCCCATGAGAATTCTAGGACTGGAGTCAGAGGGTAGGCCAAGGGTCAGGATGTGCAAGGGAACAGGGTTGTGACCCATATGAGGACAGCCAGGTGTGGAGTAAGGATTGACAGATGTGAATTCAGAGTAGGAAGGGACAGGACAGGGAAAACCCAAGCAGGAATGCAGAGGAAAAACACAGGAGGAGCCCAGGACCAAGAGAGATGGGAAAGGGAGAGAAGGTGTGATTTCAGAACTGCCCCCAATCTGCTCCTTGAGAAGTCCCCAGACTGACTTCAGCCCCTGGGCAGGAACAGCATAAGGACAGAGATTCATGCTTCACTGGTGACAGCAGGGATTTCATGTGCCTTGAAAGAAGTGTGGATTCTGATGTACAGGATGACCTCTCTAAGGGCAGCAGGAGCTCAGCAGTCAGGCCTCCTCTCTGCTGGCACCTTGCTATATTGCTTCTAACACTCCTCCTGGACCTGGAGAAGACAATGACACTTTCCCCTGGGACACCAGGAGGGAGCCTAGAGACAGGATTCACACAAGGTTCTCACCACATTCTCAGTGTGAGAACCAGCATGAACATCCCCAATTATGAACCATAAGAAAGCAGGTTACTAAGTTGATTTCCTTCTGGCCATGAAGTAAACAGGTGAACATTTTCATGTGCAAGGAAAGACATTCCCAGAGCAGCCCTGAGGCTGGGTCCTCTCCTACCAGAGTCAGAGCAGCAGCAAGAGGAGCCAGGAAGTTGAGGTCAACAGGGTCCCTGAGGTGATCCAGCTCAGGGAGGGTGAGGAAGGTGGATCAGTCTTCTGCAACTGCCATAGTGGGCCAAACATCCTGGACTGGGAGGTAAACAACAGAAATGAATATTCTCCATGTTCTGGAATCTAAAGTTCTAAGATCAAGGTGTAGCAGGCATTCACTTCAGTTTCAGGGTCTCTTCCTAGTGGTCCCCTCTTGCTGTGTCCTACAGGCTTTTCCTTAATGCCTGGGGAGGGATGGAGACAGCTCCCTGGGGCTTCTGCTTAGAAGGACACAGGTCTTATGGGCTCAGTCCCGCCTAGATGACGTGGTGTGGCTCCCATTCATCTCATAGACCATGTCTCCAAATACACCCACATTCAGGGGGGATCAATACATAAATCTCAGGGATGCAATCCTGGCTTTGGGACAGACTGGTCTTTGGGGACTCAGAGGAGACAGGGTAAAGGTAAGGCCAGGCCTCCAGTCTCACAGCACCAACACACAGTGGGTTTGCCTCCAGTGCATCTCCCACCACACACATTTCCCTGGTCATAGCAGACTTCCCATTCCACACCTGGGATACCCTGTAGGTGAGCAACATTCTGACTCAGTCCCCTAGTGTTTCTAAGAACAGGTCTCTGTACTCATGGTGGTCTTGCCTGCCTCCTCCTGGTCAATCTGTGTCACTACCTGTCACTGGTAGTCCCCTCAATGTTCTTCATGGACCTGTTGCTATGGTATCCATCTCCAGATGGATTCTGTGTACAGAACAGAGAGATTGCTCTGGTGATCCAGGAATCTAGTTGAGCAAAGAAACACTAAGAGGCAACTCCCTTTTCAGAAAATATTTTAGTCTCAGAATAGTCAATTGCTGGACAGTGTGACCCACATCAGTGACCTGAGGTGGTTTAGGAAAGCTCCTGAGGACTGCAGAGTGGGTTGGCCTTGGTGGGTGCAGCCCAGGGCTCCTGGTCCTCACCTGGCAGTGCAGCCCAATTTCAGTCATTCCAGAAGTGTCCACAGCCAACTCTGGACCATAGGAGCTGTACCAGCTGGGGCAGGAGCTGAGGCCACACAGGTGCCTGCACCAATGGGCAGAGAGGTTTGTGCTCTCAGATGAAGCAACATGAATGAGCACAGGAATCACGTAGACCAGCATTGACCCACAAATATTCTGCATGAGGACAATGTAAATGTCCAAGATGTCTAGTATAGTAGCCACAAGTCACCAGTGTGTAATGATCCCTGGAGATGTAACATGTGCAACTGAAGGATTCAATTGAAAATTTAACTTCAATCTAAATATATAAAGTGTGATCCCCACTTGTGGTGATGAGGGCCCAGCAGTGGTCCTTCATCTTGGTGGCTAGAATCTCAGAAGCACCAGGAGCCATGTGAACCCTGGATAGCTAAGAGCCATGCTGTGCACAGCTGCAGGAAACTCACTGGAAAGACTTGGAGGGAGGCTGACAGGGGTCTGTGTTGGGTCATGTTGATGACCGAGAGCCCCATGTTGAGCCGAGACCAGCTGATTGGTATTCACTTGGAAATTCAGCAATATCAATCATGGCCATTTTGAAAGTTCAGTCACAGCTTTCTATGGATAAAGAATCTGTGTATATATAAACAATGGAATATTATTCAGTCATAAATAAGAATAATATTAAGGCATTTTCAGATAAATGAATGGAATTGGAGAATTTCATACTCAGGGAAATAAGCCAATTTCAAAAATTCAAAAACAATTTTGTTTCCTGATTTTCACTTGTGTTTATTCCAGGGTGTGACAACCTGTAAAGCAGAGCCTTCAATGTGACTGAAGTGCCCCATGCATTTTTCAAAGGCACCATGAAAGCTGGCTAGGAGTTCCTCCTGTGTGATCTCTGGTCTTCCACGAAGTCCTTGACTGAGGCTGTGGAGGGACATAGTCCAGAACAAGCATCTGACAAAGGTCAGGAGACTCAGAATTCCAAATCCAGAAATACTTCAGAAAGAACAAAATTGCCTGGATTAGCCATGAAGCTCTGCCTCACCTCAGGTCCAGAGTAGTGGAGTCAGCCAAATATGGACTGAACAGTGGAAACCATGAGTTTGTTCTGGTCCTGTGAAACAGTTCCTGCAGGTCTTTCTGTCACAGTGGTGAAAGGCTAACTAACACCCTGGGCCACCACCTGTCAATCCCCATCATGATTGTTCTTGCTGAAGCACATCTGCTGTTAGCACTTTCCACTCCTGGCTTCCTGCAGAGTTGCTCACTAAGGGGCCAAGATGAGAGGGTCCTGCCCCAGCCCTCAGCACCTGTGCTGAGACCTGTGCACACAGGTGAGAACAGAGAAGCCCTGGGAGGGCCTTAGCTCTGAGGGCATCTCCACCTCCACCACTGGGATCCCAGAGGGGCTGAGGGTTTCATGCTCAGAGGTTTTATGCCTTCTGTGGTCATCACACACTGATGGCTGGGGGAGGACCAGAGCATCTCCAGGTCCAGTACCTGTGTCTTTTGTTTCCAGAGGCCCAGGGCTTAGAAAGACTCACCTCAAAGAAATGGTCAATGTCTAGGGTGAGGAGTGTGTTAATTACATGACATCATGCTCCCACAGTGTATGTAGGTGTAGAAACCTCACATTGCAGTCCCAAAATGCACACAATTATTAGTCCTATCAAAAAATTCATAAGTATGTCATTGGGAATACCTTTCTCTTCCTGTAAAAGTCTCCTGTGTGTGCCAAGCTTGATGGCACAGACCAGCAATTCCAAGTGGCTCAGGAGGCTGAGGCAGGAGGATCATGGATTCAAAGTCAGCCTCAGCAACAGGGAGGTGTGAACCCATTCAGTGAGACCCCATCTCTAAATAAAATATAAAATAGGACTGAGTTGTTGTTCAGTGTTTGAGTGCCCCAGAGTTCGATCCCTGATTAAAAAAAAATAAAATAAAACATAACCACCATGCTCAACTCTAATGTTTCTGAATGATGATTCTGTTAAAGACCCTTGCAGTATGGCTCAATTAAGAAAATAAGGTCAGTTTTTCATGCATAAGGTATAAATAGAGCAATAAAGACAGGAAGACAGTTGCATTTTAAAATCTTTGAGGATTTGTGGGTTTCACTGGACAGTGGCTCAGCCTGACTCAGATGCCAGGGCAGGAGGAAGTCCATCATGGCTCCAGCCCCTCCTACAGAGTCTTCCCAACACACCTACATACTGGACGCTGCCTGTCTCCCCATAGAGCAAGGCTCAAGTTCAGACAGGAGCTTTTACCTAAGTTCTTTTTCAGAAGAAGTGAGAATGATTTTAGAAGCAAGCTTTGGTTTCCTTCCATCACTCTAGGGAAGGTTTAAGAAGTCAATAAACTCAGAAGGTCAGAGCATGTGGGGATTTGCAGTAGCTCAGTGAGAGCAGAAAAGAAACAGGTTCACTCTATTTGTGCTTCACAGTCTTCACCTCATTGGATGATCAAACATGGGTTTGATGCCTCCTGGGCCAAGGAAGGCTGTGAGGTTTTCAGGTCATGTCCTCCCTGTCTGTTCCATGGAGAGGTGCATGGCCAAGTGCTCCAGCTTCAGTCTGATCATGAGGAGCAAATCCTCCCAGAAACCCCACCCAACACTCACTGCTCTCATTGGCCTCTGAGCTGATCATGTGACCTCAATTCCTGCTCCTTCCCTGGACTGGGAGGGTCTGTCCTCACTGGGTACAGCAGCCCAGAGCTGGTGCTCAACAAACTGGAGAAGGGAGCAGCAGCTATGTAGATGCAGAGAGCTTGGCCCTGAGAACCTCACTGTGATACCAACTATAATTCCAGAGGAAAGTTAGATCCCAAGGCAATTTTGTCTGAAGGTTTGGAGCAAGCCAGGCCCTGAGGATGAAAAAGGAGTCATGTTCTGATTTTCCTGGTGACAACCTTGGTTGGCAATTGTGGAAATGAGGTCTTTGCATTAAAACCCAGCACAGCCCTTCAGGTACTGGACTAAATGGGAGAGGCTGGAGCAGGGGTTCAACCAGGGCTGAGCTCAGCCTGGAGCTGCCCAAGAGTTGCAGGCTCTGGACTGTGCATAAGCAGCTGATCTCTGGAGAAATGGTGCTGAGGACCCAGGGATGCAGAGGCCTTGACTTCAGGCTGCCTGGCAGTGGATCCAGGGAGGGGAGGTGCTCAACACCTGGGGACTAATCCAAGCTGAGAACCCACAACCAGTGGATTAGAGCTGTCAGGAACTCCTGGCTCTCTGTGGTGACTGCCATCCAATCTGTGATCACTGCTCAGGGTTCTCAGATCAACTCATCAGAAATATCCCCATAACAGACTCATCTGGAATTTTCTCTGCTTGGAAAGATAAGGACATGTGGTACACAATTCTTTGAATTATATATCTACTTTATGAATGAAATAAATTTTGTTACTTTAACATGTCAATAAAGTATAATTTTAACTATATACCTTATAGGTTTAAATTTAACCAAATTGATATGAACATCAAGACCCCACATGATACACCTCAGGGCCCTTGCTCACTAAAGAGCCTGGTGGCATGAGGCCCAGCACCAACCCTGAGCCCCATGGAGTGTGTGGTGACCCACATGCTGAGGACTCTGGGACAGCACTGAAGTGGACACTCTTCCCTCCTGGGCCTTCCCCTGCTCTGTGGACCAGCCCAGGGCCATTCCATACTGAAGTGGAGCCTGCAGTGTGCTCTGCCCCTCATCTTAACTCACAGGACAGCTCACCTCACTGCACACAGGGCTGCAGCATCTTCAGAGCTGGGCCTGTCCTCTCATGTTTGGGTCCACTCTGACCCTTTGTTCTGACCCTACCACATTACTCCTCAGGGGGTTCACCCTTGTCAGACGTTGGTCATTGCAGATCATAAAGCAAACAGAAAAACATTGAGGAAGTTGCCTGTAGAGAGACTTGGCCCACTGAGCACAGAGTCCCAGTGGCCATGAGCCTGGGCTCTGGACATGGCTCCCAAGGCTCAGGGTTCCTCCTGGGACAGAACCACTGCTGCTTTCCCACTGCTGCTGAGTCAGCACTCTTCCTGTGGCACTTTTTGCCTATCCAATGGCAGGTTTGTGACACTGTTTCTTCCAGTATTTTTGGTCTGGGGTCCCCAAGTCTTCACTGTGGATATTTCTCCCATATTCTTGAAAATGTTCCTTTTCCACCATCATTAAACCAAGTTCTGCAAGAAACTTAAATGATCTCTCTCCATAATCAGTTCTCCAACTGGTAAAAGACCCTTGCAAGTGGCCATGAATGACCACTTAGGGAGCAGCTGGGTCAGGAGCTTGGTCCTGCCCAGGTCCTGACTCCCCTGAGGCAGCCATTGTTCAGCACATCACAGGAGTGACTCATCTCAGTCACCAATGAACAGACTGAAGATGTGGAGTCAGAAAGAAGGGAGGGTATCTAAGTCACTAGGAGAGGTGACCTCTGCAGCAGCAGGCTAGTGTGAGGTCATATTGGAGAGAGAACAGTTTTCCTGTAAGGCCTGAAGAGCACAACAGAAAGGGAAAATGCTAAAGGAGAAAGGAGAGAGTGAAAATTAAACCATATTGTGCAAATTCATTTCTCACACTTAGCACTTTTTAAACTGTTGGGTCTTTCAGGCTGTGTACTTTGGTCAATTCAATTGTGATTTAAGTGTTGAGGCCCTAGCCATGAGGCCATGGTATAAGATGAATTGTAACAAATGCAACAGTGTCTGGGGTGGTGATGGAGGAGGGGCTGTGGTAGTGGGAGGTCAGGGGGAAACTCTGTGTTGTTCCCCAATTTTGCTGGGGACTTAGACTACACTTAACAATGCAGTCTTTAAATATTTCTGTGGAGACACACAAAGAGGCCTCTCTTTGCTGCACAACCCCAACTACTGCTCAATTCAGGCTCTTCTGGTCTTAAATTCTTTACTGTAACATGCCAGTGAGGCCCTTGGTATAGTCACCTGCTGGGGCTGAGCTGCAGGGAAGAGTGAGGGTGCAGAGGAGCCTCCATGACCCCTTCTACCAAAGTTGCCCACTGTCCTCAGAGACTAGCTGCCTCTGAGAAGTGCTCTGAGCAGGTGGAGGCAGCAGGAGGAGCAGCTGGGGCAGCCCAGCCTCACACTTCTGCTTCCCTGGGAGGTTTATGTCCTGGCCTGTATCACTGTGGGAGGGGAACTGTAATACTGCTGACAGTAATAAGTGGCCACATCTTCAGGCTCCAGGCTGCTGATGCTGAGAGTGAACTCTGACCCAGATTCACTGCCACTGAACCTTGATGGGACCCCAAATTGCAGCTTGGACAAACTAGATGAGGAGTGTAGGAGCTTGTCCTGGTTTCTGCTGATACCAGACTAACCAGCTGCTAACACTCTGACGTGCCCAGCAGGTGATGGTGACTCTGTCTCCAGGAGATGCAGAAAAGGTGGATGGAGACTGGGTCATCGTGATGTCACATCTGACACCTGACATTAGAAACATAAAATTAAATATCCTTATAAACTGTGATGTTCCAGGAGGACTTTCTTCATCAATGTAGTGTGCTGATTTTAAGAACTTTGGCTATATGCTGAGGAGTGCGATAGCTGAGTCAAATGGTGGGTCCATTCCAAGTTTTCTCAGGAACCTCCATACTGCTTTTAAGAGTGGCTGCACCAATTTTCAACTCCACCTGCAATGCATGAGTGTGCCTTTTCCCCCACATCCATGCCAACACTTATTATTGCTTGTGTTCTTGATAATAGCCACTCTAATTGAAGTTAGATGAAATCTTATGGTGGTTTTAATTTGCATTTCTCTAATTACTAGAGTTGATGGGCACTTTTTCATATATTTGTTGATTGCCTTTATGTCTTCTGTGAAGTGTCTGCCCAGTTCCTTAGCCATTGATTGACTGCTTTTTTTTTAAATTTTTGGTGTAATATTTTCACATCTGTATAAACTTTGGAGATTAGTGCTCTATCTGATGTGTGTGCAGAAAAGATTATCTCCCACTCTGTAGCCTCTTTTTTTCTTTCCTTAATGTGTCTTTGCCTGGTTTTCGTTTCAGAGTGATACTAGCTTCTATAGCTTCATAGAATGAGTTTGAAAGGGGTCCCTCCTTTTTTATTTCCTGGAATACTTTGAGGAGTATTGCCATGAGTTCTTTGACGGTCTCAGAACTCAGCTGAGAATCCTTCTGGTCCTGGGTTTTTCCTGTTTGGTAGGCTTTCGATGGTCTCTTTGATTTCTTGCTTGAAGTTGATCAGTTTAAATTGTGTATGTCCTGGTTCAAGTTGGGAGGATCATATGCTTCTAGAAATTTGTCAATGTCTTTGATATTTTCTATTTTGTTGGAGTATAGATTTTCAAAGTAGCTTTTCATTGTGTTAAGTATTTCAGTGGTGTCTGTCATGATATTTCATTTTCATCAAGAATTTTAGTAGAGTTCACTCTCCTCTTTCTTAGTGTGGCTAAGATTTTATCTATTTTGTTTACTTTTTCAAAGAACCAATTTTTGTTTTGTCAATTTTTTTAAATTGTTTCTTTTGTTTCAATTTCATTGATGTCAGCTCTGATTTTTATTATTTCATGTCTTCCAATACTTTTGGTGTTGCTCTGATCTTCTTTTTCTAGGACATTGAAATGTAATGTTAGGTGATTTAGTTGTTGACACTTTGTTCTTTCCATTCATGTGTTCCATGCAATGAATTTTCCACTTAGTGTCTTAGAATTTTCCACTGTTTCATAGTGTCTCAGAAATTTTGATACATTTTATCATCATTTTCATTCACCTCTAAGAATTTTTTATCTCCTCCCTGATGTTTTCTGTTGTCCATGCTTCTTTAATAGCATATTATTTAGTCTCCAGGTGTTTGATTAATTTCTCTTTTTTTATTTTTTCATTAATTTCCAGTTTCATTCCATGATGATCTGATAGAACACAAGGTAGTATCTCTATTTTTTTGCATTTACTAAGGGCTCCTTTGTGACAAAACATATGGTCTATTTTAGAGAAGGATCCATGTGCTGCTGAGAAGAAAGTGAATTCGCTTGTTGATGGATGGAATATTCTATATATGACTGTTAAGTTTCAGTTATTGATTGTGTTATTGAGTTCTATGTTTCCTTTGTTTATTTTTTGTTTGGGACATCTAGCCAGTGGTGAGAGCAGTGTATTGGACTCACTCAGAATTATTCTGTTGTGGTCTATTTGATTCCTGGAATTGAGAAGGATTTGTTTGATGTACATGGATACACCATTGTTTCGGGCATAACTATCTGCAACTGCTATGTCTTCCTGATTTATAGGTCCCTTAAGCAATAAGAAATGTCCTTTTTTATCCCTTCTGACTAACTTTGGCTTGACGTTCACTTTATCTGATATAATGTTGGAAACCCCTGCTTTCTTACTTCAGTCCACGTGTGGTGTAGGTTTTTTCCCATCCTTTCCACTTTAGGGTGTGGAAGTCATTTTCTATGAGATGAGTCACTTGAAGGCAACATATTGTTGGGTCTTTCTTTTTAAACCATTCTGCCAGTCTATGTCTTTTGATTGATGAGTTTATACCATTGACATTCATGGTTATTATTTAGATATGATTTGTATTCTCTGTCATTTGGGTTTATTTTTGCTTTTTAACATGACTTGCTTTATTCTTTGAACCCCAGGAAAAAAATTGAACTAAATTAAAGTTAAAAATATTTGTGCATCAAATGTTATGTGCCAGGCTATATGGGCAATGACCATTTAGCCTCCATTTTACCCTGAGAGTAAGAAATGCTTCATCCAAGAGAAAACTCCACGTCTGCCATTCTGATTCTGCTTAGTATACCTTGCTTAGAATGCAAATGTTTCACTTCTTCTTCTTCTTCTTCTTTTTTTTTTTTTTTTTTTTTTGGTGCTGGGGATTGAACCTAGGGCCTTGTGCTTGCAAGGTGAGCACTCTACCAACTGAGCTATCTCCCCAGCCCCCTTCTTCTTATAAAATGTAAAACTGTTCTCTTTTTTGGTTACCATTTTTCCTGGACAATGTACCTTGTCACAGAATGATTATATACACATTACTAACCATTCTTTAATTTGTACTCAACAAATGTGAATTGGACCTACTTCCACTTCTGCTTATGATTTTAGATCTCATGATGTTTGTTTATGGTTTTGAATCATAGCAACAGCTACTTAGGATTAATGCAGTTTTGCACTATAAATGTGTACACAACCCTTGGAGGGGATCGAGGAGTGTAGACTTGCACTCTGCCCTGGTCCTGCCAGCTGGGGGCCACAGGCTGGTAAATAAAGATGGTTCCATCTCCTGCCTTAAGATCACCCTGGGGATTTATTGCAATCTCACCATAACAGACGAACTGCTTGTTTGTTGGATGGAGAGAAGTAGGTTTGGGGGACATTCACTCAAGTGTAGAATGGCCTTGTCCTCTTCACAAGTCACATGCTTCCTCTGGAGGAGGTGTCAAGGTCTAAGTGAGGGATTATGAGCTTCTCATGTCTAATTTTCTTGACCAGGAAAGCTGCCTTCCTTTGCAAATATCCTTCCTGAAAGACCCTGTTGAAACCATCCTTGAGTGGATTATGGAAGTCTTTCCTGAAACATTCCTGAAGCACTTATTATTTAGTGAATTTATGTCCAGATGTGTCCATTCTGAGCTGATTTCACCATTCACAAACTCAGGTTCATGAACCTAGAATTCTGGGTTTTAAGAGGAAAACCTCTCACAAACCACACTGTTAAAATATCAGATCCGAGAAAGTGGCATAACTTGTCTCCAGGAAAGCCTGACTGTCCACGAATGTCCTCCTCCATGGAGCCCTGAGCCCTGCTGTGGGCACAGAAGAAGCCACAGCTGGACAGCTCTGCAGAGACACAGAGCCCCGAGGAGCTGGTGCCTCCACATTCAGGGTCAGAAGATGCAGCAGTGTCCTGAGACATGATCCTGGAATGCAGAGGAAATGCATGTGAGCAGTGCCTGAGAGCAAAACCTGTAACCATCCCTCACAGGCTCTGTGCTGGACAGAGGAGGCCATCACTGGGTCAGGAGGAAAGGAGAGGTACACAGAGTCCCTGGCACACAGGGTTTCCTGGGAAGACAAAAGAGAGCCTAAGGGACCAAGCATCTTTGAGAACTGAAGTAAGCTGGGTTCGTTTTTTTGTTTTTTGTTTTTTCTCTCTTACAGTCTTCTTTCCAGGGGACAAGGAAATGGAAAACTGCAGGTCTAACCTTGTGTGTCTGCATAAAACATTCATATTCACTAGCTGCCAACCTTCCCGCATCTTGTTACCCTGGAGACAGAGAGAAAATGGATGCTGTATGGGTCAGCACAATTTCTCATGTAGTAGCTGCAATTGGAAATAAGATTGAAACATCCATTGTTCAATATATGTCTTACCATGATCTCCATAGCAGATCCAGGATGGTTGCAGTACATTGGGTTTGGATCCCTGGGCTTGCTGAGCAGAGGTGCCAGGACACAGGACCCACAGCATTGAATGAGTTTTCAAAGATGTGCAGAACCATCCTATGTCCCCTCAGCTGGGAGCCAGAGTAACAGGAGGCACAGGAGCTGAATGGGGCTGCATGGCTCCCTTGAGGTCCCATCTGAGACAGAGCTTCCCAGGGATTGGTTCAGGTACTGACATGGCTCTGGACACCAGGGTGGGAGGAGCAAGAAATCACTTATGCAGGGCCAAGTGGTGCATGTCTGTAATCCCAGCCTCTCAGGAGGTTGAGGCAGGAGGATGACAAGTTCAAAGCCAGTCTTAGCAAAAGTGAAGCTCTAAGCAAATCAGCGAGTCCTTATTTCTATATAAAATACAGTATAGGGCTGGGGGTTTGGTTCAGTTTTCAAGTGTCCCTGAGTTCAATCTCTGGTTGCCCCCAAAAAGCAAATAAATTTAAAAACTAAAGAAACCTCATTCTTTGTAAGATTTAGTTGAGAAAAGCTTCACACCTCATATTCTACCCTCCCTTATTTTGTGATACTCAACTTGACTTCTAAGCTTTTCTCTGTTTCTCTAAAATTCATCCAAAATCTCACAAAGAGGAAAAACTACCATAACCAATTTGGATCTGCTGAAGTAGAATTTCTTCAGCTTTCTCTTCTAGGTTTGCTGGAATATATACAAGAATAATAATGTCTAAGTGAGAGGCTAATAAAATGGAGGTTTTTACCAATTTCAGGCCAAGAAATCCATTCAACATAAAGTTTTCAAATTTTGCGTGCATTATAATTATACATAATATTGGACATTTTTTACACATGTGTACACTTTCATGAACTAATATTTTAATAACCGAAAGTAGAACACAGATTAAATATTCTTTTACCAAATGTGGAGGACCAGAAGTGTTTCAGATTTCAGTGTTTTTCTGGTTTTGGAGCTTTGCACAAACTTTACCAAGTGAGCGCTCATCTGAAAATCCAAAGTGTCCTGGAATCCATCTGAACGTTTTAAGATATCTGAGTCATTTGGTTTTGGATGTTAGTACTAAAAATGCTCAGTTGCCCTAGAAGCAGGTGGAGCAGAATAGAGTCAACCAGAGCACACAGGATGTGACTGATGACCAGAGAGAAGACTGCTAGATGGAATCCTGTGTGTGAGGTACCTGCTGTAGGTGCTGTGATCTTCTATTTCATTATATTTTGTTTTTTTTATATTTTTAATTTGTTCTAATTAGTTGTACATGATAGTAGAATGCATTTTGACACATCATACATAAATGGAGGATAACATCTCATTGGTCTTGATGTTCCTGATGTAGAAATACACTGGTCCGTAGTCATATATGAACAAAGGGTAATAATGTCCAATTCAGTCTACTATACTTCCTATACCCAAAAACACTCCCCTCCCTTCATTACTCTCTGTTTAGTCCAAAATACCTCTATTCTTCCCCCATCCTTATTGTGGATTAGTATCCACATATCAGAACATTAGGCCGTTGGATATTTGGCATTGGCTTATTTTGCTTAGTATAATAATATTCTCAAGTTCTATCCATTTACCAGTAAATGCTGGAATTTCATTCTTCTTTAAGAATGAGTAATATTCCATTGCATGTATATACCACAATTTATTTATCCTTTCATCTTGGTTCCATAGTTCAGCTATTGTGAGTTCGAGCTGCTATAAACATTGATGTGGCTGTATTAATGTAGTATGCTGATTTTAAGTCCTATGGATATAAACCTAGGAGTGGGATGACTGGGTCAAATTGTGGTTCCATTTCAAATTCAAAACAGCCTCAAAAGATTTGGAAATCAATTTAACAAATGGAGTTAAAGACTGATACAGTGAAAACTTCTAAAAACTAAAGGAAGAAATTGAAGAAGACCTAAGAAGATGAAAAGATCTGCCATGCACTTGGATAGGCAGAATTAACATTGCTAAATGGCCACACTACTGAAAGCATAATAAAGCACTATACAATTCATTTCTTATTAAAAGGCCAATTAAATTCTTCATAGATATAGAAAAAGCAATCACGAAATTCATTTGGAAACAGAAGAGAACCAGAATAGCCAAAGTAATCCTTAGCAAAAAGAGTGAAGCAGGAGACACCATAGTATCAGACTTTAAACAAGACTACAGAGCCATAGTAACAAAAATAGCATCGGATTGGAAAAAAAACAGATATGTAGACCAATGGTACAAAATAGAAGACATGGAGACAAACACACAAAAATACAGTTATCTCATACTAGACAAAGCCACCAAAAATATACAATGGAGAAAAGATTGCCTATTCAACACTGCAATCCATACACAGTAAAATAAAACTAAACCCCTTCTCTCACTCTGCACAAAGCTTAACTCAAAGTGGGTCAAAGACTCAGGCACAAAACAGAGACCCTGCATCTAACTGAAGAAAAAGTAGGCCCAAACCTTCACCATGTTGCCTGAGGAACTGACTTCCTTAACAAGACTCCTAAAGTGCAAGAAGTAAAACCAAGAATCACTAAATGGGATGGAATCAAACTAAGAAGCTTCTTCATAGCAAAGGAAACAATCAATAACATAAAGACAGAGCCTACAAGGGAGAAAACCTTTACTGCACACACGTCAGATAGAGCACTGATTTCCAGGATATATAAAGAACCCAAGAAACTTAACACCAAAACAACAAACAACCCAATCAATAAATGGGCTAAGGAACTGGACAAGCACTTCACAGAAGATGAAATGCACTCATTCAACAAATGTGTAAAAAAAAATTCTCAATATCTTAAGCCATTAAAGAAATGTAAACCAAAACTACACTGAGATTCCATCTCACTCCAGTCAGGATGGCAATCATCAAGAGCACTAGCAACAGTAGATGTTGGTGAGGACGTGGGGAAAGGTACACTTATACATTGCTGCTGGGACTGCAAATTGGTGCAAATTGGTGAAAGTAGTATGGAAATTCCTATAATTCCTAATATTTAAGACAAGGTTACTGGTTTGCTATGGCTTGTCTGTCATCCACTGGTTGTTCATAGACATAACATCGTTTGAAATTTCAAGTCTGGATCCCAGTGTGGCTTCACTGTTAATCTTCATGCTACTCATGAAGCCGACCCCATAGTGTCCACCACTGGAACAGATTCTGTAAGGTACACAGATGTTCCCTCATATTAATAATCTTTCTTCTACTTGAGGATAAATGACTAACAGACAACCAGAGATGCAAAAGAGATATTTGTTGTAAGTGAGTTAAGGGCTGGCCTCTGAGATCCATGTTGGATGCTAAGGGTGTGTCTTTAGGGAGGCTCCTGAGAATGCAGAGGGAATGACAGGCTGGGTGGAGCCAGGCCTCCTGGTCTCCATCTGTCAGCACAGCCTCCTTCCTGCCCTCTCAGACTCATCCCAGGGACAGCTCTAGACAACACCACCTGTGTCAACTGGGAAGGCCCTGAGGCCACACAGGCCTGTGACCAATGGCTGGGAGGTTTGTGCTCTTGGCTACATTAAAAATAGTCAAATTAACATTTCAAACCAATGATGGCCAGAACATCCTATTGCCACCAGCCACCTGTGTGTATTGAGCACTTGGGACGTAGCAAGTACATCTGAAATATTCAAATTAAACTCTAATTTCAATTTAATTTATAAAGTCACATGTGGCTAGTATTCACAACATAGGCAGTTGTAGTCCTAAAAGTAATAGTCAGCAATGTCTCTAGGACCCCCTGAATGCTGTTTTATAAACATGTGGTCTGCCCTGCACCATCTTAATAGTGATGGACAGTCACATCCCAGCCTCCAGGCTGCTGTGTGGAGGTGATCTTGCTGTCAGACACAGGGCCACTACCACACTAAAAGAGAACCTGAGGCCTGCAGATGAGGAGACTGTGCCCAGGACTCTCTCTGGGAGCAGAAGCCTGTCCTGCTTGACCTCTTCCAAGACACCATGCAGGAGACAAATATGCTCCGCCACCAGGGCTGACTGGCAACACTTTCTCAAAGTAAATCCACAACCTGAACCACTAAAGCATTATTCCCAGATGGAATCATGAGGATGCTGACTTCCTTGTCACATGTGTCCTACATGCCCTGTAATTAAACCTAGGGAATTAAAGAAAGGAGGTGTTAGTGCTAAAGACAGTCATGCCCAGGGTCAATCTCCCATGGACATGAATTGCAGGGACACCTGTGGCCCCTCTCTTTCTTCAGTGCTGTGCTCTGGCCCCTCCAGTGGCCACATGCAGACAAACCCTGAGCAGTGTCCTGTCCACAGAGCCATTTCTAAGGCAACAAGTGCCTTCTTGCATTCTGTGGGACGTGCATTGCTGGTGTGCTTAGTTCTTAACTTAGATAAATAGTCAAGAGTGGATTTAAGGCCCTCCCCTGAACTGTGGTTCCATTAGAAAATGATGCATAGTTTAAAGTTAGAAGTTAATACTCCAGGAATTTGGATTCAGCCACCATGTCTGGAACTCAGAACACACACAATATTCTACTGCTCAAGACTATCTAAGTAGCAATAGAAGACTAGAGAGTCATGGTGTGTGGGGGTCCAGCAGTGGGGTTTCTCTGGTTAACGGAGAGCTTTGTTGACCTGTTCTAGTCACCATTAGTGTGCTGTGAAAAATAAAATATTTCAAGTTCTTCTAAATTTAACTCCAAGGGCTGGATAATGCAGGGATGGGAAGTACGGATGCTGTGAGTTAATGTGTACCAAAACCAAAAAGCTCTGTTCCGTGTTCTTCAATGTTAGTTGGAACCATTAACAGCATATGCCCAACAGCACACTCAGTGACTGTGAAGCTCCTGATCACCAAGCTCACTTAAATGATGGCAGCAAGTGTGTCCCTTAGGAATGACCAATTATCCTGAAGGTTATCTCTGTTTTTGCAATTGCATCACTTTAGTCCACAACCATTGTAGTCTCCGTGTTTAAAAATCTATGCCTTCCCTCCCTGAACCTTCATTCCAAAAAGTGTGCTTGAGAGTCTCCGTGTTTAAAAATCTATGCCTTCCCTCCCTGAACATTCACTCCAAATAGTGTGCTTGGCTTTCAGGACAGGTGGAACTGTTTCTAGGTGGGATGGAGCCTGGTCACTGGTGGCTTCTGGAGCGTGTCCCAGCACTTGGTGCTTTCCTCAGCAGGCTCTGAAAATACACATGGTCCACTTCATATCAGGGAATAGAGAGTCTCCAGAGGTTTGGGTCAACAAACAGTGAACATTGTCCCTCCCTCAGGCATCTGCAGCATCCATGGTACCCATCAGGAAAACAGGGGTGATGGACACACAGAGAATTGGCCTCACATCCTCAGTTCTGGCTGGATCTCAACTTCCACTAAAATATGCAACAGGACAAGGATGGTGCTTACAGAGATGAGGGAGGAAGAGGAGAGCCTCCCTTTTCTTTCAAATTCATGTGTATCCTGTATTTTATGAGTGATCAAGCTGATAATGATGAGAAGACTTGAATGCTTTCTTCAAAACTGCACTGAATTCAGTGTCTGAGGCCTACGAAGGGAGATTTTGTGCAGTCCATATAGAGTGCGTGACCCACATTACGGCTTTAGTCTCAGGAAACAGCAGGAGACAGTGGGGAGAGTGTGCTGTTGTCGTTGTTGCTCTTTCCTTGGAGTGAGCTATATTTTTTATGTTTAAAAAAGAGTTCCTTTACTAAATAAATTTAAAAGTCTCAATATGGATAGATTCATTTGAGCTAGGAATGTCATTTTTGAATCAATAAATAGTAGGGGCTTGTTGTTGTCCAGGAAGGAAGGTTTGGAGCGAATCACACCTGGTGCAAGACTCTCAAAACCTCCAGAGCATTCTCAATAATCATGCCACACTTCTGAGGAGACACTGGGACAGAGCAGATGCAGGAGCTGCTGACCTCACCACAGCTGCCTGGGAGGTCAGGCTGTGCTCAGCTTAGGTCCTGGAGAAGCTGCAGGGCCCTCTGATCCAGGGCATTAGCTCCACACAAGGGCATGACATGATCCCCACATGTGGGAGATGAGGGCCCAGCAGAGGTTGTTCTTGGTGGTTGGATGCTCAGAAGCACCAGGATCCATGTGCGCCCTGGCTAGCTGACAGCCCTGCTGTAGACACCTGCAGGGACCTCACTGGAAAGGCTGGGAGGGTGGTCGACTGGGTCTCTATATTAGATCATGTTGATAAGGGAGAGACCCCTGCTGAGCAGAGACCAACTGATTTGTATTCACTTGGAATTTCATTATTTCTAATCATGGCCATTTTATAATATCCAGTCACAGTTGTTTAAAAGAATATCATCTCCAGACTTTCAGTTGTGTTTATTCCAGGGTGTGACAACCTCTCAAAACAAGCCTTCAATGTCACTGAAGTGCCCTCTGATCTTTTCAAAGGCACCATGAGACTTGTCCCAGGAGTGCCCCCTGTGTGATCTCCAGTCTTCAAGGAAACCCCTGACTCAGGCCCTGGCAGGACATGGTCCAGAATAAGCATCTGACAAAGGTCAAGGCAGACAGTATCCCAAATCCAGAACTAATTCAGAAGCAGAAAAAGTGCCTGGATTAGCCATGATGCTCTGCCTCACCTGAGGCCAAGAACAGTGGAGTTACCGACTGTGGACTGAACCACTGAGACCATGAGCACCCAACAACCTCCCTCCTCTGAGACTGTTCCTGTCAGGTCTTCGTGTCACAGTGGTGAAAGGCTGACACTGGGCCCCAGCTATCCATCCAATCATCAGTCATTCCTGGAGCACATCTGCATTAGCACTTTCCACTCCTAGCTTCCTGCAGAGTTGCTCACTAAGTGGCCAAGAAGAGAGGGTCCTGTCCCAGCCCCAGCACCTGTGCTGAGACCTGTGCACCCAGATGATAGCAGAGAAGCCCCTGGGAGGTTCCAGCTCTGAGGGCATCTTCTCCTCCAAACCGGGATCCCAGAGAGGCTGAGGGCCTCATGGCCACAGGGTTTACACCTTCTGTGTTCATCACACACTGATGAATGGGGAGGACCAGAGCTTCTCCAGGTTTAGTACCTGTGTCTTTTGTTGCCAAAGGTCCAGGGCTTAGAAAGACTCACCACAAAGAAAGGATTAGTGCCTACTGTGAGGGATGTGCTAACTGCATGATTTCATGATCATATGATGCATAGAAACCTCACATTGCAACCACAAATGCATACAAGTGTTTCTTCAAACAAAGTTCAGACTGCTTTCAGTTAGATGCTTATTCAATTCATTTTAAAAATACTTATGCATATATTGCTTACTCAATTCATTTTAAAAATACTTACTTGGAATATATGCACTGACCTACACTTCTTTGCAAACATAGCCAGGTTTACGTGGTCCTGGGAAGATGCAGATGCCCCACACATCAGCAATTTCAATCCTGAGACACCTGCATGGCCTGGAACACGTGTGAGAGTCCACTGTTCCACTCTTTCCAAGTGCAAAAATAGAAAAGGAGGATCTAGAAACTACCCAAATATCCATCAAGATTTCAATGAAGCTGAGTGTCATGCTGCACATCTGTAATCCCAGCAGCTTGGGAGGCTGAGGCAGGAGGATTGCAAGTGCAAAGACAGACTCAGGAAGGCCCTAATGTATACCCTGTCTGTGTAAAACAAATAAAAAAAGAGGTGAGGATGTGACTGTGTGGTTGAGTACCCTGGAATTCGATACTAGTTATATCGCCTTCCAATAAAATGTTAAACATTTTTCACTTTCTTTCTTTCTCTTTCTTTCTTTCTTTCTTTCTTTCTTTCTTTCTTTCTTTCTTTCTTTCTTTCTTCTTTTGTTTTTCTTTTTATTGGATTTGTTGGTTTGGGCTTACAGCTTCAGAGGCTCAGTTCAGGGCACAGTTGTCTGATTTGATTTCATTAGTCTGGTCCCAATGTGAGACACAGGGTAGAAAGGTGTGGAGGAGAGAAAATGCTCACCTCATGGTCCCTGGACGTCATGGGGACAAGGCAGACTGTTCAAGGACATGTCCCCAGTGGCCTATCTTCCTCCAGGAGTGCCCAGAATTTCCAGCATGCATAACATTATCAACAATTTTCTCCATTGTATTATGATTCCACTAAATGGATTAATCCATTCCTAAGGATACAGCTTTCATATTCTCATCATTTCACCTCTGAACATTCCTGCACTTATGACAGCTTTGTGGGGCACCTCATATTCAATCGACAGCATTGTGCCCCTGAACCCCTGAAGCTCATGTCCCTCTCACCATGAGAAATGCATTCAATCTCTCTGTAAGAGTCCCCACACTCTTAACAATTCCAGCTTCAGCAAATTCCTACTCCAAGATCTGATCCAAAACTCAAGGCAAACTCTTGACTGTGAGCCCCTAAATGTCACTAATGGACACAGAACTTCTACCAATTTTTTCCCTGAATATTATCAGGATTATGGATTTAACCACATGCACACTTTCTCCTTTTCTCCTCAATCACTGGGATGCTGTGTCCACAGACCTGAGTTGCTGGGAAGCCTATCTATTCTGTCTTGGAGCCATGAGGACACTATGTTTGTGAGCAACTCAGTGTGATCTGCAGGTCTCCACAGCTTCAACTCTGGCCTTAGTGGAACCTGCAGGTGTTGCACTTCCTCCTACTTGGATGAGGAGTACCTTGATCCTGGGCACCCTGACACCTGTGAATGACAAAATCAAACTCCAGGGACCTAGTCCTCATTCCTATTCATTCACTACAAGGATCCTCTTTCAAGTGTAGCTTCCAGAGAGGCACTCCCATGTTTCCTTACCAAATTTCCATTACAACAACACCATGTCCACTGGACATGTTCCCTGATGCTATGGAGCCTTGCCACTGGTCACTGCAGGAACTTGTTCCAGGATATGGTGCTGCTCAGAGAAACACATGTATCACTTCAGTAACTTTCTTCATTTCAAAGAAACTCATGACTCCAGAGCTTTCCTAAGACAGGCAGAGGCCCTTTTCTGTACCGCAGACATTGCAGAATCCTTGGGATGTATCAGGAGGGCAGAGGTAATGGTCTCACAAAGAACTGACTTCCAGTTCCCAGTTCTGGCTGCATCTAACTTCAGTTCATTTAATAGCTCCATGTGACCATGTTGTGCCTGCAGATGATTGAGGAGGAAGGGAGAGACTCTTGTATCTTTCCACATCACTCTTAACCTGGATATTAGGATGGTTTCAGCCAATAGTCATGGGAAACTGCAGACACATTCTTCACATTCTGCTGAACCCTGTGTCTGATGGCATAAACAGCCTACCCCCTGGTCAGTTGCACTGATATGCACCTTATTCAATGAGTAGACACATTGTCAGGTCTGTGCCTCTGGAGAAAGACTGAGGCTGCAGAGGAGCCTCCTTGACCCCTTCTACCAAATCTTCCCAGTGACCTTCACAGCCTGGCCTCCTCTGAGCTGTGCTCTCAGCAGGTGGAGGCAGCAGGAGGAGAAGCTGGGGCAGCCCAGCCTCACACTTCTGCTTCCCTGGGAGGTTTTTGTCATGGCCTGTATCACTGTGGGTGGGTAACTGTTACCTTGTTGACAAAAATAATCTGCCACATTTTCAGGCTCTAGGCTGCTGATGGTGAGAGTGAAATCTGTCCCAGATCCACTGCCACCGAACCTTGATGGGATGCCAGATTGTAAACTGGTTGCATATTAGATGAGGAGCTTAGGAGCTTGCCCTGGCTTCTGTTGATACCAGTGTAAAAAATTCCTAATACCCTGACTTGCCCTGCAGGTGATGGAGACTCTGTCACCTCGAGATACTGACAGAAGAGATGGAGACTGTGTCATCTGGATGTCACTTGTGACACCTAATGTTGAGAACAACAATAAGACACAAATATCCACACAATTACACCCAATTAGACTGCAGGGAAGGTCTCTGAAATCGTTGGGCTGAGAAACTCCTTACCTGGGAGGCAGAGCAGCAGGAGCCCCAGGAGCTGAGCAGGTGTCCTCATGTCCATGCTGTGTCCTGATGGGACTGACTCCTGCACAGGGTGTGACCAGCCTATTAAGAAGTCCTCAGGGCCGTGGGCTGTGCTGTGGGCACATGCAAATCAGCAGGGCAGCGCAGACAGGTGCAGGACTATATACTCCTGGTCAGCAGAGCCCCAGTGTCCCAGGTGTCCCAGGTCACTTAAGAGCAGCACAGATGTGCTAGAGAGTAATATGCTTTTACCTAAATTACACAGGACAAAATCCGTGCACTCACTTCTAAGAAGTGACTTACTGTTCTCTTCATGGTTCAGGAAAGGCTTTTCTTGGGTTTCCTAAGGACAATTTCTTATCATTCACCTAACTAGCAGCAATCAGTTTGGGGGCAAAGGGATTTACTTGAATAGGATATCAAAACAACAATGAAAACAAAAGGGATTAGAATCTGGAAACTCTGAGGATGTTCGGGTTTTTCTAGACAGTGACCCTGCAGGACTAGGAGTCTGGAGGAGGTGTAATCAGTCATGATTCCAGACCTTAGTGCCTCAGTCTCTCCAACACACACACATAGACAAGCTGGTGCCTGACTTCCCAGAGCAGCAGGTGCAGGGCCTGCCAGGCTTTTCCTCAGTGTCTTCTCTGGAAAGTTTAGAATAACTGTAGAAGCAAGTTTTGTTCCTTTTATGCTTTAGTGAAGCATGAACCTCAGCCCACCCTGGACCATGTGCACTGAACAGTGACCTGCTCCTTGCTGAGGGCTCTGGGGACATCCTGGGGACAGCACTGAAATTGCAAACGCTCTCCACTCCCACTCCTTCCACTCCTCTCTGGACACCTCCAGGGTCTGGTCACATTCACTGAATGGGCTCTCTGTGTTCTGTGCCCTCTTTTGAATTCACAGGACAATCCATCCTCACTGCTCACGTGGGAAATCCTCAGAGCACGGGACTTGTCCTCCCACCAACATGGCCCACTGCTCACCTGTATTCTGGCTCCACTCCACGAATCCCTGGTGATGGCTCTCCTTATTAGGAGGATGTTAATACAGATCACAGAAGAAAACAGAAAACATTCCTGAACTTGCTTTGGGAGACAGATCCAATGTGCAGAGCCCAGCATCCCTGTTTCCTGTATGCATTGCAGACTCCCAAGTTTTAGTGACCCCCACAGGACAGGATCATGGCTCGTCTCCCAGGACTTCAGGATCAGGTTCCCACAACTGTTATTGTCTGTTGTGTTTGCTCTAGTGACAGGTCTGTGGAACAACATGCAGGATTTGTAGCAAGGGGTCCCAAACTCTTGACCATGAATCTTTTCTTTCCAATTCACAAAGCTCTTCCTCTTCCTTCATCACAAGGAGAGATTTGTGTAGGAAACTCAAGTGATCCCTGTGCTCAGGAAACTGCACAAGTACTTAAGGACATAGGATTAAGAGTTTGTCAGAAATTGAAAACACCTGCTGGCCTCAGGGCAGCTGACATCTAGCATGTGTGACCCTCCTGAGATCCCAAAGTCGTGGTTTTGGAAAAGAGAACAGAAGGGGACCTGAACACCACTGTCACCTCAACTCCACCTCATTCTCCATGTGCTTCATAATCTTTCCCCATCAGCAACTTTTGCAATGAGTGAGTAAATACATCAACCTAGAGAAAAATTTTCAAGGACACTGTATGCAAATATATTAAAAAGAAAGGGGAAGTCATCTTCAACAGCCCTTCACTAGTGTGAGAAGTGACAGCTGGTGACAATGACATGGTCAGGCATTGACCTGGGTTCAGCTTTCCTGGGGTGGGACAGGATTTGTGGTATTGGTCAGACAACTGATGTGCCCACCACATGGTGAAGATGCTGGGGTCCAGATGTCTGAGGCCTGCTGGCTCCTCTCCTTCAGACTAGAGTGCCATGGTTCTTGGGGTCAAGCAGTGGGGTTTCTCTGTGGTTGACAGACACCTTTGTTGACCTGTTCCAGTCACCATCAGTGTGTTGTGAAAAATAAAACATTTCAAATTGTTCTAAATTCAATTCAAAGAACTTCATAATGCATGGAGGGAAATAGAAATGCTCTCAGATAATGTGGACCAAAACCAAAAAGCTCTGCTCTGTGTTCTTGAATGTTATGTGGAACCATTAACAACATGTGCCCAACAGCACACTCAGTGACTGTGAAGCTCCTGATCACCAACCTCACTTAAATGATGGCAGCAAGTGTGTCCACTAGGAATGCCCACTTATCCTGAAGGTTGTCTCTGTTTTTGCAATTGCATCACTTTAGTCCACAAGCATGAGAGTCTCTGTGTTTAAAATCTATGCCTTCCCTCCCTGAACATTCACTCCAAATAGTGTGCTTGGCTTTCAGGACAAGAGGACCTGTTTCTAGGTGGGATGGAGCCTGGTCACTGGTGGCTTCTGGATCATGTCCCAGCACTTGGTTCTTTCCTCAGCAGCCTCTGAAAAGACACATGGTCCACTTCATATCAGGGAAAAGAGTCTCCAGAATTTTGGGTCAACAGACAGTGAACATTGTCCCTCACTCAGGCATCTGCAGCATCCAGGGTACCCATCAGGAAAACAGAGGTGATGGACACATGGACAACTGGCCTCAAGTCCTCAGTTCTGGTTGGATCTCAACTTCCACTAAAACACCCCACAGGACCAGGACGGTGCCTACAGGGATGGTGGGGGAGGGGAGAGCCTCCCTTTTCTTTCAAATTCATGTGTGTCCTGTATTTTATGAGTGTTCAAGCTGATAATGATGAGAAGACTTGAATGCTTTCTTCAAAACTGCACTGAATTCAGTGTCTGAGGCCTAGGAAGGGAGATTTGTGCAGTCCATATAGAGTGTGTGACCCACAATAAGGCTATAAGCCTCAGGAAACAGCAGGAGACAGTGTGGACAGTGTGCTGTTGTCATTGTTGTTCTTTCCTTGGATTGAGCTTTATTTCTTTATGTTTAAAAACGAGCTCCTTTACTAAATAAATTTAAAAGTCACACTGTGGATAGATTCATTTGAGCTAGGACTGTCATTTTTGAATCAATAAATAGTTGGGGCTTGGTGTTGTCCAGGAAGGAAGGTTTGGAGGAAATGACCCCTGGTGCAAGACTCATAAACCCTCCAGAGCATTCCCAATAATCATGCCACACTTCTGAGGAGACACAGGGACAGAGCAGATGCAGGAGCTGCTGACCTCACCACAGCTGCCTGGGAGGTCAGGCTGTGCTCAGCTTAGGTCCTAGGAGAAGCTGCAGGGCCCTCTGGCCCAGGGCATTAGCTCCACACCAGTGCATGACATGATCCCCACATGTGGGAGATGAGGGCCCAGCAGAGGTTGTTCTTGGTGGTTGGATGCTCAGAAGCACCAGGATCCATGTGCGCCCTGGCTAGCCTGACAGCCCTGCTGTAGACACCTGCAGGGACCTCACTGGAAAGGCTGGGAGGGTGGTCGACTGGGTCTCTATGTTGGGTCATGTTGATAAGGGAGAGACCCCCACTGAGCAGAGACCAACTGATTTGTATTCACTTGGAATTTCATTATTCCTGATCATGGCCATTTTATAAGGTTCAGTCACAGTTGTTTAAAAGAATATCATTATCCAGACTTTCAGTTGTGTTTATTCCAGGGTGTGACAACCTCTCAAACAAGCCTGCAATGTCACTGAAGGGCCCTCTGATCTTTTCAAAGGCACCATGAGACTTGTCCCAGGAGTGCCCCCTGTGTGATCTCCAGTCTTCAAGGAAACCCCTGACTCAGGCCCTGGCAGGACAAGGTCCAGAATAAGCATGTGACAAAGGTCAAGGCAGACAGTATCCCAAGTCCAGAACTAATTCAGATGCAGAAAAAGTGCCTGGATTAGCCATGATGCTCTGCCTCACCTGAGGCCAAGAGCAGTGGAGTTGCCGACTGTGGACTGAACCACTGAGACCATGAGCACCAAACAACCTCCCTCCTCTGAGACTGTTCCTGTCAGGTCTTCGTGTCACAGTGGTGAAAGGTTGACCCTGGGCCCCAGCTGTCCATCCGATCATTAGAGTCATTCCTGGAGCACATCTGCCATTAGCACTTTCCACTCCTGGCTTCCTGCAGAGTTGCTCACTAAGTGGCCAAGAAGAGAGGGTCCTGTCCCAGCCCCAGCACCTGTGCTGAGACCTGTGCACACAGATGAGAGCAGAGAAGCCCCTGAGAGACTCCAGCTCTGAGGGCATCTACACCTCCACCACAGGGATCCCAAAGAGGCTGAGGACCTCATGGCCAGAGGTTTACACTTTCTGTGGTCACCACACACTGATGGCTGGTGGAGGGCCAGAGCATCTCCAGGTCCAGTACCTGTGTCTTTTGTTGCCAGAGGCCCAGGGCTTAGAGAGACTCACCACAAAGGAAGGATGAATGTCTAAGGTGAGGGATGTGCTAACTGCATGATTTCATGATCCCACATGATATAGAAACCTCACATTGCAACCCACAAATGCATACAAGTATTAGGTCAAACGAAAAAATTCAGAAGGCTGTCAGTTAGACTCTTACTCAAATCATTTAAAAAATATGTACTTGGAATAGATGCAGTGACCTACACTTCTACGCAAGCCTAGCCAGGCTACGTGGTCCAGGGAAGATGCTGATGCCCCACACATCAGCCATTTCAATCCTGAGACTCCTGTGCAGCCTGTAACACGTGTGAGAGCCCTCTGCTCCACTCTTTCCAAGTGCAAATATAGAAAAGGAGAATCTGGAAACTACCCAAATGCCATCCCAGGTTCAATGGAGCTGAGTGCCTTGCTGCACACCTGTAATCACAGCACCTTGGGAGGCTGAGGCAGGAGGATTGCAAGTTCAAAACCTGACTCAAGAAGGCCCTAATGCAGACCCTGTCTCTAAATGAAAAATAAAAAAGAGCTGGGGATGTGACTTGTGGTTGGTACCCCAGAGTTCGATCCTAGTTACCTCACCTTCCAATAAAATGTTAAACATTTTTCACTTTATTTCCTTTTCTTTTTCTTTTTCCTTTCTTGCTTTCTTCCCTTGTTTTTCTTTTTATTGGATTTGTTGGTTTGGGTTTACAGCTTCAGAGGCTCAGTTCAGGGCGTAGCTGTCTGCCTTGATTCCATTAGTCTGGTCCCAAAGTGAGACCCAGGGTAGAAAGGTATGGAGATGAGAAGCTGCTCACGTCATGGTCTCTGGAAGCCATGGGGACAAGACAGACTGTTCAAGGACATGTCCCTGTGGCCTAACTTCCTCCAGGAGTGACCAGGAGTTTCCACCATGCACAGCATTACCAACCAGTTTGTCCATTGTATTATAATTCCACTCAATGGATTAATTCACTGCTAAGGTTACAACTTTTATAATCTCATCATTTCACCTCTGAACATTCCTGCATTTATGACAGCTTTGTAGAGCACCTCATATTCAAACAATAGCATTGTGCCCCTGAGCCCCTGAAGCTCTTGTCCATCTCACCATGAGAAATGCATTCAATCTCTCTGTAAGAGTCCCCACACTCAACAATTCCAGCTTCAGCAACTTCCTAGTCCTAAATCTGATCCAAAACTCAAGGCAAACTCTTGACTGTGAGCCCCTAAATGTCACTAATGAACACAGAACTTCTATTTTTTTCCCTGAATATCATCAGCAGTATGTATTTAACCACATTCTCTATTTCTCCTTTTCTCCTCAATGACTGGGATGCTGTGTCCACAGTCCTGAGGAGCTGGGAAGCCTATCAATCCTGTCTTGGAGCCATGAGGACACTATGTTTGTGAGCAACTGAGTCTGATCTGCAGGTCTCCACAGCTTCAACTCTGGCCTTAGTGGAACCTGCAGGTGTTGCACTTCCTCCTACTTGGATGAGGAGCACCTTGATCCTGGGCACCCTGACACCTGTGAATGACAAGACCAAACTCCAGGGACCTAGTCCTCATTCCTATTCATTCACTACAAGGATCCTCTTTCAAGTGTAGCTTCCAGAGAGGAACCCCCATGTTTCCTTACCAAATTTCCATTGAAACAACACCATGTCCACTGGACATGTTCCCTGATGCTATGGAACCTTGCCACTGGTCACTGCAGGAGCTCATTCCAGGACATGGTGCTGCTCAGAGAAACACCTGTAACAGTTCAGTAACTTCCTTCATTTCAAAGAAACTCGTGTCTCCAGAGCTTTGCTAAGACAGGCAGAGGCCCTTTTCTGTACCTCAGGCATTGCAGAATCCTTGGGATGTATCAGGAGGGCAGAGGTCATGGTCACACAGAGAACTGACTGCCAGTTCCCAGTTCTGGCTGCATCTAACTTCAGTCCATTGAATAGTTTCATGGGACCATGTTGTGCCTGCAGATGATTGAGGAGGAAGGGAGAGACTCTTGTATCTTTCCAGATCACTCTTAACCTGGATATTTGGAAGGTTTCAGCCAATAGTCATGGGAAACTGCAGACACATTCTTCACATTCTGCTGAACCCTGTGTCTGATGGCATAAACACCCCACCCCCTGGTCAGGTGCACTGATATGCACCTTATTCAATGAGTAGACACATTGTCAGGTCTGTGCCTCTGGAGAAAAAGTGATGCTGCAGAGAAGCCTCCTTGACCCCTTCTACCAAATCTTCCCAGTGTTCTTCACGGCCTGGCCTCCTCTGAGCAGTGCTCTCAGCAGGTGGAGGCAGCAGGAGGAGCAGCTGGGGCAGCCCAGGCTCACACTTCTGCTTCCCTGGGAGGTTTTTGTCATGGCCTGTATCACTGTGGGAGGGAACTGTTACTTTGTTGACAGTAATAATTGGCCACATCTTCAGGCTCCAGGCTGCTGATGGTGAGAGTGAAATCTGTCCCAGATCCACTGCCACTGAACCTCGATGGGACACCAGATTGCAGATTGGTTGCACGATAGATGAGGAGCTTAGGAGCTTGCCCTGGTTTCTGCTGATACCAGTGTAAATTATTGCTAATGCCCTCACTGGTCCTGCAGGCGATGGAGACTCTGTCACCTTGAGATCCTGACAGAAGAGATGGGGACTGTGTCATCTGGATGTCACTTCTGCCACCTAATGTTGAAAAAAAATGCAAGACAAAAATATTCATACAATTACATCCAATTAGACTGCAGGGCAGGTCTCTGAAATCTTTGGGCTGAGAAACTCCTTACCTGGGAGGCAGAGCAGCAGGAGCCCCAGGAGCTGAGCAGGGGCCCTCATGTCCATGCTGTGTCCTGATGGGACTGACTCCTGCACGTGGTGTGAACAGCCCATTAAGAAGTCCTCAGGGAGTGGGCTGTGCTGTGGGCACATGCAAATCAGCAGGGTTGGGCAGGCTGGGCACAGCTGCAGGGCTGGCTCCTCTCAGTCACTCAGCATAGGTCCCATGTTCCTTGGTGTCAGAGTAAGAAACCTAGATCTACTACAGAAAATGTGTTCCTCTAGGGCATGGACTGAATACTGCCATTTATACATGAACAGTTCTGCTTCCTCAAATGTTAAAATTTGAACCTTCAAGAAGCACACCAAGGCAAGCATATTAAGCCAGTTTTATTGAAAAGTAGTTCCACAGACTACTCCCAGAGGGGTAAGGGCCCACAGCTGGTATTCTGGTAACCCAAGAAGTGAGAGAGTCTGGCCACTTTTATACATTGTTTTCTTTGTCCTCCTCCCCTCTCCCCCTCATCTGTCCTTTCTGTGTGTGTGACTAGGCACAGGAGGTGCTGGTAGACTGGCCAATCAGAGAGAAGCAGATGGATATGGGTAGGACCAGATGGAGGAATCCAAGCAGGAAGCTGCCCAGTAGTCACTAAGTAACATCTTCCTCTCTGCCACCTTTTGGGAGGGTTGTATAGTCAGGTAATCATGTCAATCAATGGCTCTGGGGACACTGACTGTCAATCTCCCTGGGTGGTCTCCAAATTCTTAGATGCAAATGGGGCTCTGTTTTCTCACTCTGACCCAGATCATCTACCTACACTACCTGCCTCCTTTTCATCCTGACTTCATTCACCCCCTAATTTAAGGGACTCCTTTTTGCTGTTAGGAAATGCGACAGAGACTTCTGTGGTTGCTTCAAGCTGAAAGGGTCAAAGAGTTTGGAGTCCCCTTTTAGAAATCAGGACAGTGGAGGGGTCCATGGTAAAAGTCTGGTTGGGGAAGAAGAGGTTGTGAAGTCACCTGGGGGTCAGTGAGTCTATGAGAGAGAACAAAAAGACATAGGTACTGAAATGAGGTTAACACACACTGAAGGCTGCAGCATCTGGAACATGTCAATGAATGTCGTGAAGATGATAGAGTCAGAGATCTCTCACCATGAGGTGTACGAGAGGAGAAGTTGATCCCATAACAAGGCATAACAAAGACTGGAGAAGACAGGCTTTTATTTGGGAACATGCATCTTTAACATTGTCAGAATTATGAGGAATGTATACATAACACTTAATTTTTGTTTGTTCTAATTAGTTGTACATGACAGTAGAATGCATTTACACATTTTGATAAATCATACACAAATGGAGTGTAATTTCCCATTTTTCTGATTGTACATATGTAGGATCTCATCGGCCATGCAGTCATACATGCACATGTGGTAATAATGTCTGTCTCACTCTACTATCCTTCCTACTCCTATACCCCTTCCCCTCCCTTCACTCCCTCTACCTAATATAAAGTAACTCTTTTCTCCCCTAGCCACCACCTTATTGTGAATTATCATCTGCGTATAAGATGAATCGTTGGCCTTAGGTTTTTTGTGTTTGACTTATTTAGCTTAGCATGATATTCTGCATCTCCATCCATTTACCATCAAATGCCATAATTTCATTTTCTTTAAAGCTGAGTAATATTCCACTGTATGTACTATATATATATTGTGTATATATATATATATATATATATATATATATATACACAATATGTCCCCATAAAATATAGTTAAGCTGCATAATATCATCTGATTTTAGTAAAATATACTTTCATTGGTATGACCTCTGCGTTTAGTAGATTTCCCTTTATTTCGTTACTTAGGCTAGATAATCATTCTATCGAATATTGATTAAGCCTACCTGTGTAGGAGGTTGAAAAGATCTACAGGCCTTACACTGACTAAAACCTTCTGACTCTGGCACTTTCTCTTGATAGTTATCAGGCACTACTGTCTGAGAATCTTTTTGGTTACTTCCACTCATTCTTATTCTTGGGGCTAAGACAAGTGTACATCTTAAGTCACATTTACTGTTTTTCTTCTTTTAAGTGCCCAGGAATGGCTGTGTGTTGGTTTTAACTGTTTTGGTAGGTGTTTAAGGTCAAGCTGGTCAAATTGAACTTGTTCCTATCTGCTGTTAAGAGTCAGCAGAATTCCCACAGGGGTCAATCGTGGGGAACTTGAGAAGAGCTCCTTAGCTCCTTTAGTGCCATTTACTAGGTAGGGTCTCCTTCATGAGGCGGCTTCCCTTGGAAGTTTCAGGAATGTCTCCCTTTTCCAATAACCCTCCTCCTTGCAGCAGGTGATTGACTCTCCATTTTCCAATATTTTCTATCTAAATACAAATAAATTTATTTATTTTTTTTTGTACTGGAGATTGAACTCAAGGGTGCTTCTTTACCACTGAATACATCTCCAGACACAGACCCCTCTCACCCACTTTTTTTGAGACAGCATCTCACTCACTCAATTTCCCAGGCTGGCCTCAAACTTGCAATACTCCTGTCTCAACTTCCCAAATTGCTGGGATTACAGGCACATGACTAATTATTGAAATCCTAATACACATGCACACAAAAGATACTTTACATTAATTAAGATGAGGGCATATGCAGCAAAATATAAAAGTTACTAAGGCAAAGTATGATGGTTAATCTTATATGTCAACTTGACTGGGTCACAAGGTGCCCTGAATAAATATTTCTGTGTGTTTCCAGATGAGATTAGCATTTGAATCAGTGGACTCAATAAACCAGATGATACTCTCCAATGTGGGTGACCATCCTTCAATTCACTGAGGGCCTGAATATAACAGAAGGCACTGTGCACATACGTGCATGTGAGAGCGTTCGCACACACACACACTCTACCAGTTCTGTTCCTCTGTAGAATCTAATGCAGAAAGATACTTTAACGTCAGGATAGTGATGTCAGGAAAAGGGAAAGAGGTGAGGGAGGGCTACAGACAAATATCAAACAATCTGTAACATTGTGCTTATTAAAACAAAAAGTATCTGTTGGTTGATTGTATTTCTTCTGTAAACTATCTGTTCAGTTCCTTAGTCCATTAATTGATTGGGTAATTTGGGGTTTTGGTGTTCTTTATATATCTTAAGTGTTTTGAGTTCTTTATATATCTTAGTGATTAATACTCTATCTGACTTGCATGTGGTAAAGATGTTCTCCCACTCTGTAGGCTCTCTCTTCACATTACTGATTGTTTCTTTTGCTGAGAAGAAACATTTTAGTTTTTATCCATCCCATTTATTGGTTTTTGGTTTTACTTCCTGTGTTTTAGGGGTCTTGTTAAGGAAGTCAGATCCTAAGCCAACATGGTGAAGATTTGACCCAAATTTTCTTCTAGTTAAAGATACTTTAACGTCAGGATAGTGATGTCAGGAAAAGGGAAAGGGGTGAGGGAGGGCTACAGACAAATATCAAACAATCTGTAACATTGTGATTATTAAAACAAAAAGTATCTGTTGGTTGATTGTATTTCTTCTGTAAACTATCTGTTCAGTTCCTTAGTCTGTTCAGTTCTAGTAGGCACAGGATCTCCGTTCTAGTGCTCAAGTCTTTGATGCGCTTTGAGTAGAGTTTCATGCAGGGTGAGAGAGAGAAATTTAATTTCATTTTGTTACATGTGGCTTTCCATTTTTCCCAGCAGCATTTGTTGAATAGACTATCTTTTCTCCAGTGAAAGCTCTTGGCACCTTCCTCTACTATGTTATTTTTTTTTTCTTTTTTGAATTGTAAACAAATGGGGTGCAACTTGGTGTTTGAATCATTCTGTTATTTTTTTCCATTCCCTCCACCCCTCCCACCCTCTTTCCCTCTATACAGTCCCTCCTTCCTCCATTCTTGACTCCCTCCCACCTCCCATTATGTATCATCATCTGCTAATCAGTGAGATCATTCATATTTTGATTTTTTGAGATTGGTTTACCTCTCCTAGCATGACATTCTCCCATTTCATCCATTTGCCTGCAAATGCCATAATTTTATTATTCTTTGTGGCTGAGTAATATTCCATTATCTATATATATACCACAGTTTCTTTATCTATTCATCAACTGAAGGGCATCTAGGTTGGTTCCACAATCTGTCTATTGTGAATTGAACAGCTATGAACATTGATGTGGCTGTATCTCTGTAGTATGCTGATTTTAAGTCCTTTGGGTATAGGTCAAAAAGTGGGATAGCTGGGTCAATTGGTGGTTCCACTCCAAGTTTTATAACGAATCTCCACACTGCTTTCCATTTATTAGGACTTGATTCTGTGTCCTCTATTCTGTACCATTGATCTACCATTCTATTTTGGTGCCAATACCATGCCATTTTCATTACTATTGCTTTGTAGTATAGTTGAAGTTCTGGTATTGCAATATCCCCTGCTTCACTCTTCCTGCTAAGGATTGCTTTAGCTCTTCTGGGTTTCTTACTCTTCCAGATGAATTTCATGATTGTTTGCTATATTTCTGTGAGGTACATCTTTGGGATTTTAGTTTGAATTGCATTGAATCTGTATAGCACTTTTGGTAGTATGGCCATTTTGACAATATTAATTCTGCCTATCCAAGAACATGGGAGATCTTTCCATCTTCTAAGGTTTTCTTTAATTTATTTCTTTAGTGTTCTGTAGTTCTCATTGTAGAGGTCTTTCACCTATTTTATGAGATTGATTCCCAAGTATTTTATTTTTTTCGAGGCTATTGTGAATGGGGAAGTTTTCCTAACCTCTCTTTCTAAGGATTCATCACTGATGTATAAAAATGCATTTGGATTTATGAGCATTTATCTTGTACCCTGCTACTCTACTGAATTCACTTATGAGTTCTAAAAGTTTTCTGGTGGAATTTCCCGGTTCCTCTAAATATATAATCATGTCATCAACATATAAGGATAGTTTGAGTTCTTCTTTTCCTATTCATATCCCTTTAATTTCCTTGGTCTGTCTAATTGCTCTGGCTAGAGTTTCAAGGACAATGTTGAACAGAAGTGGTGAAAGAGGGCATCCCTGGCTTGTTCCAGTTTTTAGGGGAAATGCTTTCACGTTTTCACCATTTAGAATGATATTGGCCATGAGCTTAGCATAGATGGCATTTATGATGTTAAGGAATGTTCCCCCATCCCTATTTTTTCTAATGTTTTGAGCATGAAGGGGTGACATATTTTATCACATGTTTTTTCTGCATCTATGGAAATAATCATGTGATTCTTGACTTGAAGTCTGTTGATATGGTGAATTACATTTGTTGATTTCTGGATGTTGATCCAACCATGCATCCTTGGTATAAAATCCACTTGATTGTGGTGCACTATCTTTTTAATATATTTTTGTATGTGATTTGATAGAATTTTGTTGAGAATTTTTGCATCAATGTTCATTAAGGATATTCGTCTGAAATTTTCTTTCCTCGATGTGTCTCTGTCTGGTTTAGGTATCAGGGTGACATTGGCTTTATAGATGAGTTTGGAAGGGTTCCCTCCTCTTCTATTTCATGAAATACTTTGAGAAGTATTGGAATGAGCTCTTCTTTAAAGGTTTTGTAGAACTCCACTAAGAACCCATCTGGTCCCCGACTTTTCTTTATTGGTAGGCTTTTGATGACTTCTTCTATTTTATTACTTGACGTTGATCTATTTAAATTGTGTATTTCCTCCTGGTTCCGTTTAGTTAATTCATATGTCTCTAGAAAGTTGTGGATGTCTTCGAGATTTTCTATTTTCTTGGAGTATAGATTTTCAGAATAACTTCTAATTATGTTTTTTATTTCAATCATGTCTGTTGTGATATTTTCTTATTCATTCCACATTTTAGTAATTTGAATTTTCTCTCTCCTTTTCTTTGTTAGTGTGGCTAAGGGTTTATCAATTTTGTTTATTTTTTCAAAGAACCAACTATTTATTTTACCAATTTTTTGATTCTTTCTTTTGTTTCAATTTCATTGATATCATCTCCGATTTTAATTATTTTCTGTCCTCTACTACTTTTGGTATTGCTCTGTTCTTCTTTTTCTAAGGATTTTAGCTGCACTGTTAGATAATTTATTTGTTGATTTTTTTCTTCTTTTATTGAGTTTGCTCCATGAAATAAAATTTCCTCTAAGTGCTGCTTTAATAGTGTTCTAGAGATTTTGATATGATGTATCTTGGTTCTCATTCTTCTGTAAGAATTTTTTTATTTCCCCCTGATATCTTCTGTTATCCATTTATTATTCAATAGTGTATTATTTAATCTCCAGGTGTTGGAGTAGTTTGTTTTTTATTCTGTCATTTATTTCTAATTTCATTCCATTATGATCTGATAGAATACATGGTAGTATCTCTATCTTCTTGTATTTGCTAACAGTAGCTTTGTGGTCTATTTTAGAGAAGGATTCATGTGGTTCTGAGAAGAAAGTGTATTCACACTTTGTTGGATGGTATATTATATATATGTCCATTAAGTATAAATTATTGATTGTGTTATTGAGATCTATGGCTTCTTTGTTCAATTTTTATTTGGAAGATCTGTCCAGTGGTGAGAGAGGTGTTTTAAAATCACCTAGTATTATTGTGTTGTGTTCTATTTGATTCCTGGAATTGAGAAGTATTTCTTTGACATACATGGATGAGCCACTCTTTGGGGCATAGATGTTTATGATTGTTATATCTTGCTGATTTATGCTTCCCTTAAGCAGTATGAAATGTCCTTCTTTATCCCTTCTGACTAACTTTGGCTTGAAGTCCACATTATCTGATATGAGGATGGATACTCTGGCTTTTTTGTTGAGTCCGTGTGCATGGTATGTTTTTTCCCATCCTTTCACCTTTAGTCTATGGGTATCTCTTTCGATGAGATGAGTCTCTTGCAGGCAGCATATTGTTGGATCTTTCTTATTAATCCAATCTGCCAGTATATGTCTTTTGATTGATGCATTCAGGCCATTAACATTCAGGGTTATTATTGAGATATGATTTGTATTCCCAGTCATTTGACTCATTTTTGTTTTTGACACGATTTGGTTTCTCCTTATATGGCTATTCCTTTAGCGTAGTTCCTCCCTTTGCTGATTTACATTGTTGTTTTTTGCCAGGGTCTAGCCCTAGCAGGGGTGGTAGTGGTCACAGGTGATGGAGTAGTCTTCAGCGAGGTGGAGAACAAAGCAACACAAACTCAAGGAATGGATGCTAAGTTCTAAATTTTATTATTCCCAGCCTGCATTTTATACATTAAAAGGTAGGCAGTTACACATGTTTTTTCAGAACAGGAAAAAGTGACAAGGAGAGAAACAAAAATATTTTGCATGATCATTACTAGACTAGACAATGAAGTATTCTAATTATTCTAGTAATTGTTTACTTTTGATAACCTATGATTAAACAATAAGACATATTAATATTTAGCTGATCATAAAGGTTAAAGCAAGCTCAGTAGGGTTGAATAAACATCAGTCATGTGACTACTGCTATAGTTAATAAATGCTGGACATTTAAAGCTAACAAATATATGATATCATCTTATACTGTGTGAACTTAACATTGAGGAACACTTTATTTCTTCTGCTCCTGTTATTCCTTCCTGATGGGGTTGGAATTATTTGCCTATGTGTTTCAGGTCATCTGAGAGTAGTCAACAGGGCATAGGCAGCTAGAATCTGTTTTTGTATTTTCTCATAGCATTCTTGGTTACTCAGAGTTTCATAGCAAATGAGTAAATGTGAAATCACTGTTCCATAAGAAGTCTGATTTTTATGTTCTAACCCTGGTTCTGTTAAGACCCCTATTTTCAGGGAAACACATAAAACATTAATAGTAAACCTACACATATTAAGCAAGCAAGGAAGGAAAGTCTGCAACCCCAATTCCCAATGAGATGAGACTTTGCAAATATCTTTTTTACTCAGTGGAATCCTTGTCAATCACTGAGGGGAATTGCAGGTGGTGTAACAGCTCCCCCTTTTTATTTTTTAATTTAAGAAGGCTAATTTCTGACCAAACAGCCTTTATTGTTCTTTGGAAACAAGCAGTGGTGACTGGAAGAAAAGGAACCAGAATTAGAACACAAAAAGTTCCAATACCAATTTGTATTATACTTTGAATAAATGTACTATTATAAATAGTTTTCTTTTTATTGGAAAAAATTTCTTTAGCCAGATCCGCTGATGGACTAATCTGCAAATGAGCCTGACTTATGTCTTTAATTTTAGATTGTAAAGTATTAATATTAGGGGCTATATTACTATTATTCCATATCCCCTTAAGACGATTTTTAACCTTATCCCAATCGGTGTCATCTTCCACCTTAAAAGGAGTAACACAAATCCATTTATAATTAGCATGACATTTAGTAGTCATTTGAGTTTTAATATTTTGAACTTGATTACCAATGTAGAGGATAACCTCTTCTAAAGCACTAATCCTAGTTTCTAATTTTTTATCAATTTTTTTTCCTGAGTTGCCAATGTTATAGAAATATTATGAGATAAATCATTAACATGAGAAGCAGTATGTATTTCTTGAACTATTGCAGTAGTGGAAACAGCTAAAGCTGTAATAATATTAATCAGTGTATTAATGTCTAGGATCAAAGAAGCTACAAAACATTTAGGTCTTATAAGTACATTAAGTTGTTTAAAGTAAAGATCAATGTTAGCAAGTTGTTTAGCGAGTTGATCATCTTGGGTCAAATGGGTACAGTTGGGGAGGAATCCTCCTTCTGTGAGGGTGGCTTATGATGTCAGATCAGTCGATCAGGAATCCACAATGGAGAGTCAGCATCTATTATAGTTTACTTTGGAGAACCACAGCTTGATAAAAACATTTTTTTGTTTGTTTAAAAGATTTGTATATCTGGAAATATATATTTAATAAACAAAAGAGTAATAGCACCAAAATTACATTAATGCTTTATATTAATTACGTTTAGTTTTTAAAAGAAAATTATACTCCAACATAATATAATATTTTAACATTTGGTGTTTAATCAAAATTGTATAAGTCCCAATTTTTTAAGATTAATTGCTCTAAAGAACAAAATTTAATAGACACAATGTTAAAAGCAAATCAGTGTTTTAAAGAAATTTATGTCAGTTTAACATATAGATTAAACCTCAGTTTTATATTAGTACAGTAGTATTTATTAACCTTAGGGAAAAGTCTTTAATGACTTTAACTGATGGTCTCATATATATATAACCAACTTAGTTACACACAAACTTGTTGAAATTTGTCTTATACTTATTTTTGTTAGTTTAACCAATTTAAATTGAACCTTTTAAAAATCACGTGAATTAAAAGTATTTGGATCCATTTTTAAAATTTTAATTTTATGTGCACTTAATTTAAGTATCATGTTTAATTGGACATAGACAGACATGACATTAGACAACACATAACACAAAAGCAAAGGCCTTGTAGTGTTTATCTCCATGGCAAGGTAACAGATGATTAAAATAACTCTAGAGTTGAATAAAAATAAAACTAATCAAAAAAATCATAACCTATGTATGTAGGATCAAAACTATGAGCTCAAAAAATATAATATTTAAGAAAAACAAAAAAAAAGTCCTACAAAAAAAATGATAATGGCCATTAATTCTAACATGAGACAGTGAGAAATTGAAAGGCAGAGAGAAGGGGTGAAAGGTAGAGAGAGAGAGAGAGAGAGAGAGAGACAGAGACAGAGACAGAGACAGAGACAGAGACAGAGTTGCTGTCTCAATTGCTGGAAACAAATTAACCCATATACTGTGAATCAGTATATAAATTAAAACATTGAGACACATTTTTGAATGTTGTTATTACTGCTACTAATTCTGTTTTCTGAGCTGATGTTTCACCTGCAAATTGAACAATAAGAGATAATTGATCAATTATTGTAACTGCTTTTCCATTAGATGATCTATCTCTAAATATTAATGAGGCATTAGAAGATATAGGTTTATCAGAAGTTTTTTTCTGGAAAAATAATATTTGTCTGGTTAATAAATTGTAAAATAGGATGGTTAGGCAAGTGAAATAAAATTTATCCTGTAAAACCAAGAAAAGCAATAGCCCATTGGTCCTCTAATTGACATAATTGGTTGAATTGTTCTCTTGTATAAGGAATAATGATTGTATACATTTCTATCTCAAACAATTCTCTGCTTCTTTGTCTAGCTTTAATTATTAACAAAGCAATCTGAGAAGGGTAAGACAAAACAATTTTTTTAAAGTAGCTGGCAAATGTAGCCATTCAATAGGAGCATCTTGCCACAGACATCCTGTAGGAGTAAAATTTGTTTTTAAAACAATAAAAGACCAAGGCTGATCATAATCAATTTGTTGTTACTGATTTTCCTTAATTGCCTTTTCTTTTTCTTTTTACTTTTTGGTGGAGGTGCTGTGGCCACTACAGGAGCTACCACTGGTGGCCAATCCTCGTTATGATAAGGAGCAACAGCTTCCTCCAAATCTTCATCTGAAGGGATGAGTTTATTCTCCTTTTTATCCCCTCTGTCCTCTGAGTCAGAGGACAAATCCTCATCTATATTTTTATAATTTGGGGGTTTAGGCAGTAATGGAGTTTCCTCAGGGAAAGAAGCCCTTTTACCTAAATACATAATTTCATGTGTAGGTTCAATTGTATCTCTGATCAAATTCCAAAGAGCAAATGTTTCAGCAGGCACACGTTTAGCTCCATGCTTTAAATAAAAGGCCTACATTTCCTCCCCTAGGTGTTTCCAAGTAGCTAGATTAAGGCTTCCTTCCTCAGGAAACCAGGGCGAGCATTCTTGCACAAAATGAAAGAAAAGTCTCAACAGAGAAGGTGAGACAGAAATTCCTCTTTTAATAAGCAAACTTTTAGCAATGTCTATGAATAAGCTTCTTTCCTTAGATTCTGAATGAACCATTTTTCGTACTAACTTTTTAATGTTCTGTGATTACTTGTTCCTTTTCACTCAGCCTTTTCTCTACCGAGGGTCCTAGTAACGTCTCAAAGTTCTGTGATTATCTGCCTATCCTCACTCAGTCTTTCTACTGAGGGGTCTGCAGCACCCTGGGCAGAATCCTAGCCTAACTACCGAAAATCTCTTTTAATCTCACCTGCCCCACGTTGGGTGCCAAACTTCGGTGTCCAGCCCTAGCAGGGTTTGTAGTGGTCACAGGTGATGGAGTAGTCTTCAGCGAGGTGGAGAACAAAACAACACAAACTCAAGGAATGGATGCTAAGTTCTAAATTTTATTTTTCCCAGCCAGCTTTTTATACATTAACATGTAGGCAGTTACACATGTTTTTGCAGAACAAGAAAAAGTAACAAGGAGAAAAACAAAAATATTTTGCATGATCATTACTAGACTAGACAATGAAATATTCTAATTATTCTAGTAATTGTTTACCTGTGATAACCTATAACTGAACAATAAGACATATTAATATTTAACTGATCATAAAGGTTAAAGCAAGCTCAGTAGGTTTGAATAAACATCAGTCCTGTGACTACTGCTGTAGGTAATAAATGCTGGACATTTTAAGCTAACAAATATATGATATCATCTTATACTGTGTGAACTTAACATTGAGGAACACTTTATTTCTTCTGCTCCTGTTATTCCTTCCTGATGGGGTTGGAATTATTTGCCTACGTGTTTCAGGTCATCTGAGAGTAGTCAACAGGGGATCGGCAGCTAGAATCTGTTTTTGTATTTTCTCATAGCATTCTTGGTTACTCAGGGTTTCATAGCAAATGAGTAAATGTGAAATCACTGTTCCATAAGAAGTCTGATTTTTATGTTCTAACCCTGGTTCTGTTAAGACCCCTATTTTCAGGGAAAACACATAAAACATTAATAGTAAACCTACGCATATTAAGCAAGCAAGGAAGGAAAGTCTGCAACCCCAATTCCCAATGAGATGAGACTTTGCAAATATCTTTTTTACTCAGTGGAATCCTTGTCAATCACTGAGGGGAATTGCAGGTGCTGTAACAGTTTTTCATCTCTTTCTCATGGAATATTTTGGTGAGAATGTTCTGTAGTGCCAGCTTTCTTTTTTAAATTCTTTTAGCTTTTGTTTATCATGGAAGGATTTTATTTGATCGTCAAATCTGAAGGTAAGATTTGCTGGGTATAAGATTCTTGGTTGGTATCCGTTTTCTTTCAGAGTTTGAAAAATGTTGTTCCAGGACCTCCTAGCTCTTAGGATCTGGGTTGAAAAATGCTGATATCCATATTGGCTTCCCCCTGAATGTAATTCGATTCTTTTCTCTCACAGCCTTTAAAATTCTGTCTTTATTTTCCATGTTAGTTATTTTCATTATAATTGCCTTGGTGTGGGTCAATTGTAATTTTGTGTATTTGGGGTCCTATAAGCTTCTTGTACTTCATTTTACATTTCATTCTTCAGCTTTGGGAAATTTTCTGATATTATTTCATTGAATAGATTGTTCATTCCTTTGGTTTGTATCTCTGTGCCTTCCTCAATCCCAATAATTCTTAAATTTGGCCTTTTCATAATATCCCTGATATCCCTTAATTCTTGTAGATTCTGTTCATGATTTCTTACCATCTTCTCTGTTTGATCAACTTTGTTCTCACGATTAAATATTTTGTCTTCAGTGTCTAAGGTTCTGTGTTCCCGATGTTCTATCCTAATGGTTATGCTTTCTATGGAGTTTTTAATTTTATTGTTTCCTTCATTTCAAGGGTTTCTGTTTGTTTTTTTTTTTCAGTATCTCTAACTCTTTATTGAAATGAACTTTTGCTTCCTGCCTTTGCTCTTTTAACTGTTGATTGGTGTGATCATTCAATTCCTGCATTTGCTCTTTCATCTCATTTATCTCTTTCATCTCATTTCATCTTGCTTCTCTGATCATTTTAATTATGTAATTCTGAACTTCCTTTCTGACATTTCTTCTGTCATGCTGTCATTTGATTTTATTGATGTAGCATCTAGGTTTGTCTGGGACATTTTCTTCCCTTGTTTTCTCATATTTCTCAGGTATGTAACCCTCTAGTACTGAAACTCTGAGATATTGCAAATTTCCTCTATTGACTTATAGTGTCCCTGTAGATTTCAGTAGCCTGAAGTCTTGGCGGTACTTGATAAAGCAGTGATCCACAAGGAAACTGCCCCTCTAGGGCTGGTGGCATTCAGGTGGGGTATATTCCCTGCTTGTGGGCAGAGGAGCCTCAACTTGTTGACCAATGGTCAGCCAAAGGGGGCTAGAGTGCAGACTGGGGCATGGCTGGTCTGGGCCTGGGTCTCTGGTTCTACTGCCCTGATGGGAAAGACTCCCTGGCAGGGAAGACTCACCCAGTGGGGAAGTCTCGCTGGGCAGCTCTCCTCTGAGAAGTTCCCTTAGGTCCAGGACTACCCCCTGGGATGGACAGCCCTCCTATGTGACATTCCCTGGGGTCTGGACCTACCTCCTGGGCTAGGGAGCCTCACCCTGGGAGTGAGTCTCTCGCTGGGCGGCCCTACTCTACAATGCTCCCAGCTGTCCAGGTTCACTGCTCCAGTGGGGGAGTCTCTATTGGCAACTGTACTCCATGAAGTTCCCTGTGTTCTGGGACTACCGCCCTGTCCAGGGAGCCTCGCCCAGTGGGAGAGACTCACGTGGCGGCTCTGAGTTGGTACCCAGTATCTCAATAACTCCTCTTCTTGAATCCTGAGTGCTGGAGGGACATGAAATGCAGTCACCCTCTAACCCAATATCTTGAAATCTCCATTTTCTAATTTTAATATCACACACATGTATAGCCAGACAAAATGATATGCACATAAAACTAAAGCAAAGACTTTGTAGATGTCTGAGGCCTGCTGGTTCTTCCCCTTCTGGGGAAGGACAAGGGATTTCTCCTTGCTCCTCCAACTTCTGAGAGTGAACCTCAGTGCTGGCCAGGCTCTCTGTAGTGCTAAGTCAGCACCCTCCACACTGGGTGAGCTACACCAACCCACTGACCAGCTGATTAGGAAGTCTGTCTGTGTTGAGTGGTGCAGAGCAGGACACTCTGCAGGAGACTTGTGCTGTGACACAGGAGTCCTGTTGTGTGGCCATGTGGCCCAGCTCATTGCTAGGGGAAGAAGTGTGTGTATTGGATGAGGACAGTGTGTGCCTCTGAAAAGTCCCAAATGAAAGTTGCAGCATAGACCTGTAGAGGGCTAGAGAAAAGCTGGCCATCCCCAGGAAGCCAAAATGAAGCAACTCCTCCCTGGTCACAAAGCAGCTCCCAGAACATCACTGAGCCCTGCCTCCATGTCGATGGGCCCTGACTAGATGAGTGACTAAGCTGCACTTCACATGGGGAGTGTTGGACTCAGCACAGGGCAGCACCCACTGGCTCAGCACTACCTAAAAGCTGGAAGCAGCACTTTAGTACTGGGCTCAGCACATTCAGAGGATCCACTTGGAATAGGTGGACAGGTGTCCTGAGGTCCCTCATCCTTCTCTCCTTACCCTAGTACCTCTGCATCAGCTCTGTCCTAGGACCTCACACATTTCACCAAGCAGGTGATGCCTCAGGGAACAAAAATCTGGGTTTTGTACTCAGTGCTTTCCCATCATAGGTGGGAAATCATCATGGAAACATCAGGCATGAGCCCCAAACAGATTCTCACTAAATTTATTGAGATTCTGAACAGAAAGCAAAACAGCTGAGCAATTTCTTAAAAGGAAACCACTGTGCTCAGCCTAATGCTGAGGTCAAAGCCAGGTCCTCCCTCTCCAGCAGGGTCAGAACAGAGGCAGGAGGAGGGGCCAGGCAGTTCCATGTGCACAGGGTCTCCTGTGACTGACTCCTGCTCAGGAGGTTTGGGAAAGTGTAGTCACTTGCTCAGGTTTTGAAAGAAACCTCAAAACCCTGGACTGGGTATTAAACCACAGGAATTTACATCTCAAGTTCTGGAGGCTGAAAGGCCACAATCAAGGGTTTGGTCCCTGGTGAGGCCTCTCTGTCCAGCCTGGTGGTGTCCCTTTCTGTGTTCCCCCTCTTCATGACTCTGAGCAGGGAAGGGAGCTTTCCCTGGAGGACCTTGGAGGGTTGACACTTGTGGAGTGGGGTCAGCTCCCACCTGCATCCCCTCACTTAACCTCAGGACCTCCTTCAGTCCCTTTCTCCACCTGCAGCCACACTGGGGTCAGGCTTCAGCCATGAAATCAGGGAATAGGATTCAACCCATATCATGTAGGCTTTGGAGACACAGAGAGCAGGGACCATGCTGGGCTTCGAGACCAAGAGAACTGAAGAGCTTTCCCACAAGGCAGCCCCTGATAGCTCCTCCCATGAATCTCTTGTCACAAACCCACACTGGTGAAGCCTGAAGGGGCTCCCTGCTGATAACAGGACACACCACTTTATTATTTCCCTGATATTTGGGGATAGGCAGCTCTGTTTGCTGTGGTTTGTCTGCCATCTACTGGTCTTCCTGCGACATGACATCCTCAGGGTGTTAGAGGCTGGGTCCCAGAGAGGCTTCCTTCCCTCTGTCTTCACTGTTATTCATGGAGTTGATCCTATTGTACCATCACTGGGATAATGTGTTCTGTAGGGAAAACAGACGTTACCCCATAGCAGTAATCTCCTACTCAAGAACAGAAGACTAACAGACAACCAGGGGTTCAAAGAGAGATTCACCACAAGAGAGTTAAAGGATGCTCTCTGATCCAGGAGGTTTGACAAAGGTGGGCTTCAGAAGGTCTCCTCAGGACTGCAGGGTGTAAGGGTGGGTGGGTGGAACCCAGGCCGCCTGGTCTTCATCTGTCAGTGCGTCAGCATCTCATTCCTGCCATGTGCCCATTTTCTTGGCATTTTCATGGCAAAGTGTTCTTGAATGAATTCTGGAGGATTTTTTTCTAACTCCCTAAGTGATTTACTATTTAAGGAATTTATGTCCAGGTGTGTTGAGCTGCAGTTGACTTCATGCTCTTTATCATTCAGGGTTGAATGCCAGGATGCAGGATTGGTACAGGAAAAAGAAAAATAAAATAGATCCCTGGATGTTAGCTCCATAGAATTGATGCAGGAACCTCGTCATGGGAAAACCTCATCTTCCACAAATTCCCCCTCCTTGGAACCCTGGGCCCTCGATAGGTGGAGGAACAGGAATAGCTGTGAGAGTCTCCTTGTGCAGTACACAAAGCAAAAGGAAATGGTCCCATCCACATTGCAGGTTGGAGATGTGGGAGATTCCCCAGCCTTATCCTGGCTGTGAAATAAAATTAATGTGAGCAGGACCTGGAGCAATTTCTCCAACCATTGTTGACAGCATCTGTGCTTTGACATATTTAGACACCTGTTGTTTAGATCAAAATGAGAAGGAAGTACCTATCTGGGAATCAGATTACTCTTAGTGATTCACCTTTAACTCTGGGGACATTATGACTCTTCAGGATACTCCATCCTCACCTGGTAAAATAGGGAAGTAATAGCAAGGGCCCCCACCCGCTTTATCTCTCACATTTTTCCCAGGGAAGCAAAAGAGGGTCCAGGACACCATGGATCCTTCAGACCTGAATCAAGCTTGGTTTCCTCTCCCACATCCTTTCCAGTGCAATGGAAAGAGAAAAATGTAAAAGGTCTGACTTGGTGCCTCTGGACTTAGCCCTTGTGCCCAGGGGAGAGAGGGCAGGAAGAGAGGGCTTCGAGGTTAGTGTGGGGGACTGAACCCCTGTGGTAATCTCTGTGGCCTTGCAGACAGCAACCCTGCAGCATCCCCAGGGTCCAGGGTGAAGGCTGCACTGACCCATGGCCACTGACCAGGGCTAGGACTCCACAGGCGCTGTGGGAGGCACCATAACTGAGGCATGTGCAAGCCTGCCCAGGCTTCTGCTGGGTCCAGGCTGAGGAACTGCCAACACTGACTGGCCCTGCAGGTGAGGGTGACTTTTTCCCCTGGAGACAAAGCCACAGACACCAGAGTGTGTGTCAGCACAATTTCTCCTGTGGCATCTGAGGTGGAAAGGAAACAGGAGGGTTACTTGTGCATCTGGATCACACCTACGGTCTCACAGTAGAGCCAGGATCCTGTAGGTACCCAGAGCTTAAATCACTGGGCTTCCTAAACAGAGGTGCCAGGACACAGGACCAACCACTCTTAAAGAGCTTTCACAGGTGTGCAGAACCATCCCATGATCCCTCACCTGGGATCCAGAGTAATAAGAGGCAGAGGAGCAGAATGGGGGCCTCCATGGCTCCCCTGGGTCCCACCTGAGCCAGAGCTTCCCAGAGCCCTGACCAGGCACTGATACGACTCTGGAGAGATGGGTGGGTTGGGAGTTGGGCTGGGCCCCCAGCTGCAGGGACTCTGCCTCCTCCTGTCTGCACCTGAGCACCCATGCCCAGGTGGTCAAGTCAGAAAAGGCCTGGACTCAGCCTGAGGCCAGATTTCCTTCCTGTGCTCTCAAAATTTCATCTCTGCTTCCTCAGGCCTCACCTGGTTTATAAACTGACCAGATGGTGTTAAAACAATACTACAGGGAACACTGTGGAGGCCTGTGGTCTCACTTTTCTCTTTGTCCCCCAGGGCAGTTCACTTTTCTCTTTGTCCCCCAGGTCACGGCCTCTCCACTGGGCTTGGCAGGTGGAGTTGATCCAGTCACAGCTCTTCCTTGTTCCCTACTGGTCTTTCCCACAAGCCCAGGAGAAACTCATCCTTGGTAAGATGTAGGTATGAGCAGCACTCATTAGCCTCAAAGTGTGGGTACAAAGAAACCACCAGTGCCCAGGTGGGCAGGGCTTGGCCCTGGTCCCTCTGAGTCCAGGTAACATGTCCCTGATCTGGGCAGTGCTGCCCAGCATGGGGAAAGGTCTTTCTTCAGTGACCCTCTAACACCCTCACCTCTCCATCTTGCCTGATATGCATGTCTAACCAGATCCGACCTTCTCCCCTAGGCAATGTGGAGGACCTCAGGCCCTGGTCCTGCACTACAGGGGACCCAGCTGGGTTTCCTTGTGCTCCTCAGAATGGGGTATATGGGGAGGTGAGAGGACTTTCCCTGGTCAAGCTGAGCAACTCCTCAGGTTTCATTTCCCAGTTCTGACCCTTGTGTCTTATTAATCTGCTTTTCCCAAAGGAGTTCAATGATCTTCTTCCTCAGCCATTCTTTAGGTCACAGAGATTTAGTTATGTTAATGCTACTTCAAGTTCCAATGGAAACTTTATCCATTCAGAGCTTCTTCCTGAAGGACAGCATGTCTCCCAATGTTCTAGAAGTTACCAGCACAGGAGCTGAAGTTGGGCCCTTGTCTGTGGTGTAGCACCATCACCACAGGCCTTGTGGTTAGAGAAGAGACTTCATCTCCCCTTGCTCCCTGTCCATGTCGGTGACACTGAGACTTAGTAGAATCTGCATATTCCTAAGCAGCAGTGAATAACTCAGCAGAGATCCATGGAAACAGCCTTAAATCCAGTACCAATGCTTGTCCTCACATTCCCATCAGACCCCAGCCCTGTTGTCCACTAACCTGCTCAGCCCCTACTTCCTCTCTCCTCCTGGTGCTCTCACCTGCTCAGTCCCTCAGCCCTGCCCACTGACCCTGTCCACCATGTTCCTTCAACCCTCTGTTGTCCAAGCTCCTCCTGGGACAGCCTCACTGGACTCACAGTCCCTCCTTCTCAAAGAGCCCTTATACTGCCTGTCTAGTCTTTTCTCTATTTCCTTCATACTTATAAGTCACATTAAAGAAAAATGCCACTGTTCCTTTGGGGATTTCACCAGGATGACTCATTCAGGCTTCATCTCTAAAGACTTTATCATGAATCAAGTCAGTGATAAAATTATTTAAGATTTATTAAATTATTTATTAATTAATTATTTAAATCATTTATTATTTTCTTTATAAGAATATATTTTTCTACTTCATGGATAAGAAAATAATTTAGATTCATGATTAGGAATTTTAATTTAAAAAATTAGGTAAAAGAATAAAGTAAATTAGAGAAAAATATACCACAATAATGCAACACACTCATATCCAACATATCCATTCATACTCATGTATATGAGTTAGTAATATACTACTAATCAATAAGTGTATGCCTTATATATTAATATACAATATTTTTGCACCTCACGTAAATTACATACTAGCATGTGCAATATCACTGTTGCACATGTTAATAAGATGGTATTGATACATACGTTGATATATGTGTCAGACCACGCTGTGACCACGTGTCAATGCTCTCGCCAGTTTGAAGCCACTCTGGCTAGAGGACTGGTGCCATTATCGGGAGCCTTCTGGCTTTTCCAGGTATGAACAGAAGCCTGCAGGACGCTCCCAAAGACTCTCAAACTTCTCACAGGTGTAAAGAGGTAGCTCACTGAGAAGCCCTGGAAGCAGCAGAGACTAGTGTGGCTAGTTGTTGTCATGGAGTTCCTAGGTTCTCCTGAATCACCAGTCATCTTGTTCCAGTGACATGAAGCTTGGAGCAACACCATAGGGAGAGGAGAAGGCTGCCAACCCAGGTCACTCTCTACCCCACCTGTGCCCCACTCTCTACCCCAGGGCAGGATAGCATCTGGCTGGAATGAGGAGTCCATCAGAACTTGACATTCAGGTGCACACCTCACTCCTCCTTGTACTACTTCTCTGAGGGCCCTGAGGCCACCACATCTCTGTAGAAACTAGCACTGAGCAAGACTGCCTGAGGCTCAGCAGGGGCCGAGCCAGGTCAATCACACATGCATGGATGAGCAGGGCTGCCTGAGCCCTCGTGGAGCTGCTCCTCCACCTGAATGGATGAGAGGGCTGAGCAGCACCCATGGAGCTCTTCCTAGGTTCATCCTGTAGTATGCCCACTCCATCCTGGACAAGGCCGCCATCAACCAGACTCAGGGCCTTCTCTCTTAACAGCTTGAAAACTCTGTCTCAGCCCTAAAAATCTGCTACTTCCCTTGAAAACTCAAGCTCTTGCTCTCCTGACCTTTCCCTAGGAATCAGTGGGACCACACATCCCCATGGAATCACCAATCATTCAGCAACAAAGCTTCACCACCGCTGCATAGTATCCAACCGATGGCCTAACTCTGTCATGCTGGCCCCTGAGTCAGGCCATCTGGGTGGGGATGGAACTCTGTCACTGATGGATTGTGTGACATCAGGAGAGTCTTCAGACTCCCTTGGCCTCACAGTGCACATCTGTGTAGCAGTTACACCCCAGCATCTTCCTGTAGCTCTTACTTCAGTCTAAGCAAAACCAGGTCTTCCAAAAGCACCTAGCAGAGTGTGTGGGGCCCCTGATTCTGCTGTTATGGCCTCCATGTGATAATGCTCATCATCATCATCTTAGAAAGACTAGCTTAGTAGAGATCCATGGGAATCACCCTTCAGTTTCACCCAAGCAGGCTTCATCCACAGCCACATAGGCTCTGGGTCTTTCACAAACCTGCTCAGGACTCCTAAAATCCTACTTATTTTTTCTCAATCTGCAATGAAATGCTCCAGATGAGAGGGAGAGAGATCAGAATTTTCCCCAGTCCACCTCCACAAGCCCATGAGCCCCAGAGAAGGCAGCGGGTATGAGTCCAGGTTCAAAGGCCTAAAGCATGGGGTCAATGACCAAGGACGGTGGTAGTAGGAGCACATCCTCTGAGGATGAGGAGCTTGATGAGGACAAAGGATGTGTGCTCCTGTTACTCCTCTGCATTCACCTGCACTTCAGAATAGGGAGCAGAGCCACCTACATTCACGGAGGGTCCTCACCATGTTCCCAGAACATCACAACAATCTTCTCTGAAACATCCCCACAGACACACCCAGAGCAAGCTTTACAAATGCTCCAGGTGTCTCTCCATCAGGTGAAGATACACCACACAACCATGCACCATGGAATCTTCTGAGAACTACACAGAAGCAATGAGGTCTGCCTTGATGAAATCAACAGAAGTGTCCTCATGTCTGTGATGCTGTGTCTGAGGAGGAGGTAGGGGATTTTAATGCAGAGGAGCCTCCCTCTCCCCTTCTGGTGATAACCCCCAGTGCCCTCAGAGCCTAGTGCCTGTGAGCAGTGCTCTCAGCAGGTGGAGGCAGCAGGAGGAGCAGCTGGGGCAGCCCAGCCTCACACTTCTGCTTCCCTGGGAGTTTTATGTCATGGCCTGTATCACTGTGGGAGGATTGTAACTTTGTTGACAGTAATAAGTGGACACATCTTCAGGCTCCAGGCTGCTGATGGTGAGAGTGAAATCTGTCCCATATCCACTGCCACTGAACCTCGAGGGGACCCCAGATTGTAAACTGGTTGCATATTTGATGAGCAGCTTAGGAGCTTGCCCTGGTTTCTGCTGATACCAGTGTAAATTATTGCTAATGCCCTGACTGGCCCTGCAGGTGATGGTGACTCTGTCACCTCGAGATACTGACAGAAGAGATGGAGACTGTGTCATCTGGATGTCACTTCTGACGCCTAATGTTGAAAAAAAAAAAAAGCAAGACACAAATATTCACACAATTACACCCAATTAGACTGCAGGGAAGATCTCTGAAATCTTTGGGCTGAGAAAATCCTTACCTGGGAGGCAGAGCAGCAGGAGCCCCAGGAGCTGAGTGGGGGCCCTCATGTCCATGCTGTGTCCTGATGGGACTGACTCCTGCACAGGGTGTGAGTAGCCTATTAAGAAGTCCTCAGGGAGTGGGCTGTGCTGTGGGCACATGCAAATCAGCAGGGCTGGGCAGGCTGGGCACAGCTGCAGGGCTCTATCCTCTCTGTCAGCACAGCCCCAGTGTCCCAGGTGTCCCAGGTCACTTAGAGCAGCACAGGTGTGCCAGAGAAGATCATGCTTTTACCTGACATACACAGGACAAATCAGTGCACTCTCTTGTAAGTAGTGACTTACTGTTCTCTTCGTGGTTCAGGAAAGGCTTTTCTTGGGTTTCTTAATGACAATTCCTTATCATTGACCTAACTAGCAGGGAGCAGTTCAGGGGTAAAGGGATTAACTTGAATGGGATATCAAAAACAGCAATGAAGACAAAGGAGATTAGAATCTGGAAACTCTGAGGATGTTCGGGTTTTTCTAGACAGTGACCCTGCAGGACTAGGAGTCTGGAGGAGGTGTAATCAGTCATGATTCCAGACCTTAGTGCCTCAGTCTCTCCAACACACACACATAGACACGATGGTGCCTCCCTTCCCAGAGCAGCAGGTGCAGGGCCTGCCAGGCTTTTCCTCAGTGTCTTCTCTGCAAAGGTTAGAATAACAGTAGAAGAAAATTTTGTTTTTTTCATGACTTTAGTGAAGCATGAAGCTCAGCCCACCCTGGAACAATGTGCACTGAACAGTGACCTGCTCCTTGCTGAGTGCTCCGGGGACATCCTGGGGACAGCACTGAAATTGCAAACCCTCTCCATTCCCACCACTTCCCTCCTCTCTGGACACCTCCAGGTTCTGGTCACATACACTGAATGGGCTCTCTGAGTGTTCTGTGCCCTCTTTTGAATTCACAGGACAATCCATCCTCACTGCTTACCTGGGCATCCTCAGAGCAGGGGACTTGTCCTCCCCTCAGCCTGGCCCACTGCTGACCTGTATTCTGACTCCACTCCACAAATCCCTGGGGAGGGCTCTCCTTATTGGGATGATGTTAATACAAGTCACAGAACAAAAAAGAAAATCTTCCTGGACTTGCTTTTCGGGACACAGAGCCAATGTGCAGAGCCCAGCAGCCCTGAGTCCTGTATGCATTGCAGACTCCTAAGTCTTAGTGTCCCCCACAGGACAGGATCACTGCTCCTGTCCCAGGGCTTCAGGATCAGGTTCCTAAGATTGTTATTGTCTGTTGTGTTTGCTCTGGTGACAGGACTGTGGAGCATCAACATGCAGGATTTGTAGCAAGGGGTCCCAAAATCTTGACAATGGATCTTTTATCTTGTCCTCCCACCAGCCTGGCCCACTGCTGACCTTTATACTGACTCCACTCCAAGAATCCCTGGGGAAGGCTCTCTTTATTGGGAGGATGTTAATACAGATCACAGAAGAAAACAGAAAACCTTCCTGAATTAGCTTTTGGGGAGACAGAACCTATGCGCAGAGCCCAGCAGCCCTGAGTCCTGAATGCATTGCAGACTCCCAAGTCTTAGTGGCCCCCACAGGACAGGATCACTGCTCCTGTCCCAGGGCTTCAGGATCAGGTTCCCATGATTGTTATTGTCTGCTGTGTTTGCTCTGGTGACAGGACTGGGGACACTGACTGTCAATCTCCCTGGGTGGTCTCCAAATTCCTAGATGCAAATGGGGCTCTGTTTTCTCACTCTGACCCAGAAATCCTACCTACACTACCTGCCTCCCTTTCATCCTGACTTCATTCACCCCTTAATTTAAGGGACACCTTTCTGCTGTTAGGAAATGGGACAGTGACTACTGTGGTTGCTTCAAGCTGAAAGGGGCAAAGAGTTTGGAGTCCCCTTTTAGAAATCAGGACAGTGGAGGGGTCCATGGTAAAAGTCTGGTTGGGGAAGAAGAGGTTGTGAAGTCACCTGGGGGTCAGTGATTCTATGAGAGAGAACAAAAAGACATAGGTAGTGAAATGAGGTTAACACACACTGAAGGCTGCAGCATCTGGAACATGTCAATGAATGTCATGAAGTTGATAGAGTCAGTGATCTCTCACCATGAGGTGTACGAGAGGAGAAGTTGATCCCATAACAAGGCCTCACAGGCTGGAGGGGACAGGCCTTTATTTAGGAGCATGAACCTGTAGCATTGTCAGAATTATGAGGAATGTAAACATAACATTTAATTTGTTATTTGTTCCAATTTATTGTACATGACAGCAGAATGCATTTATACATTTGATAGATCATACATAAGCGGAGTGTAATTTCTCACTTTTCTGATTGTACATATGTAGGCTCACATGGGCCATGCAGTCATACATGCACGTGAGGTAATAATGTCCATTTCACTCTATCCTTCCTACTTCTATACCCCTTCCCCCCTTTACTCCCTCCCCTCTACCTAATATAAAGTAACTCTATTCTCCACTAATGACTACCTTACTAAAATTAGTATCTGCATATCAGATGAGTCATTAGGCCTTAGGTTTTTTGTGTTTGACATAATTCCATTAGCATGATATTCTCCAACTCCATCCATTTAACATCAAATGCCATGATTTCATTCCTCTTTAAAACTGAGTAATGTTATATTGCATATATATACCACAATTTATGTCCCCATAAAATATAGTTATGCTACTTAATATCACATGATTTTAGTAGAATATCTTTTTGTTGGTATTACCTCTGTGTTTAGGCTAGATAATCACACCATTCAATGTTGATTAAGCCTACTTGTGTAGGAGGTTGAAAAGATCTACAGGCCTTATACTAACTAAAAATTTCTGACTCTGATACTTTCTCTTGATAGTTATCAGGCACTCCTGCCTAATAATCTCTCTACAGTAGCCTCCACTCTTACTTATCCTTGGAGTTAACACAAGTGTACATATTAAATCACATTTACTATTCTTTCTTCTTTTAAATGCCCAGGAATGGCTGTGTGTTGGTTTTAAATATTTTGGTAGATAATTAAGATCCTGCTGGTCAAATTGACCTTGTTCCTCTCTGCTTTTAACAGTCACCAGAAGTCCCACAGGTCACTTGCGGGGAGCTTGAGAGCAGCTCCTTAGCTCCTTTAGTGCCATTTACTTGATAGGGTCTCCTTGATGAGGTGGCTTCCCTCGGAAGTTTCAGGAATGTCTCCCTTTTCCAATGACCCTCCTCTTTGCAGCACGTGCACTGATCAGCTCTCCATTTTCCAATTTCGATATCACACGCATGTATAGATAGACAACAGGATATGCACATAACACTAAAGCAAAGGCCTTGTAGATGTCTGAGGCCTGCTGGCTCCTCCACTTCAGAGGAAGGACAAGGGATTGCTCCTTGCTCCTCCAACTCCTGAGAGTGAAGCTCACTGCTGGCCAGGCTCTCTGCAGTGCTGAGACAGCACCCTCCATACTGGGGAGCTACACCAACCCACTGACCAGTTTACTGGGAAGCCTCTCTGTGTTAGTCATCCAGACCAGGACCCTCTGCAGCAGGCTTGTGCTGTGACACAGGAGTCCTGTTGTGTGGCCATGTGGCCCAGCTCATTGCTAGGGGAAGAAGTGTGTGTATTGGATGAGGACAGTGTGTGCCTCTGAAAAGTCCACATTAAAAGTTGCAGCATAGACCTGTAGAGGGCTAGAGAAAAGCTGGCCATCCCCAGGAAGCCAAAATGAAGCAACTCCTCCCTGGTCACAAATCAGCTCCCAGAACATCTCTGAGCCCCGGCACCATGTCCATGGTCCCTGAGTAGCTGAGTGACTGAGCTGCACCTCACATGGGGAGTGCTGGACTCAGAACAGGGCAGCACCTGCTCACTCAGAACTGCCTATGTCAAGTTGGAAGCAACACTTAGGGGACTGGGCTCACCACACTCAGAGGATCCACTTGGAATAGGTGGACAGGTGTCTTGAGGTCCCTCACCCTTCTCTCCTTACCCTAGCACCTCTGCAACAGCTCTGTCCTAGGACCTCACAGATTTCACCAAGCAGGTGATGCCCCAGGGAAGAGAAAGCTGGACTTTGTACTCAGTGCTTTCGCATCATAGATGGGAAATCATCATGGAAACCTCAGGCAGGAGCCCCAGACAACTTCTCACTAAATTTATTGTGATTCTGACCAGAAAGCAAAACAGCTGAGCAATTTCTTAAGCAAGAAACACTGTGCTCAGCCTAATGCTGAGGTCAAAGCCAGTCCTCCCTCTCCAGCAGGGTCAGAGCAGAGGCAGGAGGAGAGGCCAGGCAGGTCCATGTGCACAGGGTCTCCTGTGACTGACCCTGCTCAGGAGGTTTGGGAAAGTGTAGTCACTTGCTCAGGTTTTGAAAGAAACCTCAAAACCCTGGACTGGGTATTAAACCACAGGAATTTACATCTCAAGTTCTGGAGGCTGAAAAGTCACAATCGAGGGTCTGGTCCCTGGTAAGGCCCCTCTGTCCAGCCTGGTGGTGTCCCTTTCTGTGACCCCCAGACCTTCCCTTGATGACTGTGAGCAGGGAGCGGAGGTCTCCCTCGAGGCCCTTGTAGGGTGGACACATGTGGAGTGAGGTCAGCTTCCACCTGCATCCCCTCACTTAACCTCAGGACTTCCGTCAGTCCCTTTCTCCACCTGCAGCCACACTGGGGTAAGGCTTCAGCCATAAAATCAAGAAACAGGATTCAACCTATACCACATAGGCTCTGGGGACACAGAGAGCAGGGACCATGCTGGGCTTCCAGGCCAAGAGCACTGAAGAGCTTCCACACAAGGCAGCCCCTGATAGCTTCTCCTATGAGTCTCTTGTCACAAACCCACACTGGTGAAGCCTGAGGGGCTCCCTGCTGATAAGAGGACACACCACTCTCTCATTTCCCTGATATTTGGGGATAAGGCAGCTCTGTTTAATGTGGTTTGTCTGCCATCTACTGGTCTTCCTGCGACATGACATCCTCAGGATGTTAGAGGCTGGGTCCCAGTGAGACTTCACTGAGTCTTCACTATTATTCATGGAGTTGATCCTATTGTCCCATCATTGGGATACTGTGTTCTGTAGGGAAAACAGAGGTTCCCTCATAGCAGTAATCTCCTACTCGAGGACAAAAGACTAACAGACAACAGGGGTTCAAAGAGAGATTCACCACAAGACAGTTAAAGGATGCTCTGTGACCCAGGAGATTTGACAAAGGTGGGCTTCAGAAGGTCTCCTCAGGACTGCAGGGTGTAAGGGTGGGTGGGTGGAGCCCAGGTCTCCTGTTCTCCATCTGTCAGTGCATCAGCATCTCATTCCTCTAATGTGACCGTTTTCTTGGCATTTTCATGGCAAAGTGTCCTTGAATGGATCCAGGAGAATTTTTATTTTTAACTCCCTAACTGATTTACTATTTAAAAAAATTATGTCCAGGTGTGTTGAGCTACAGTTGTCTTCACATGCTTTATCATTCAGGTATGAATACCAGGGTGCAGGATCAGGACAGGATAAAGAAACACAAGACAGATCCTTCGATTTTAGTTCCATAGAATGGATGCTGGAACCTGGTCATGGGAAAACCTCATCTTCCACAAATTCCCCCTCCTTGGAACCCTGGGCCCTTGATAGGTGGAGGAGCAGGAATAGCTGTGAGAGCCTCCTTGTGCAGGACACAAAGAAAAAAGGAAATGGTCGCATCCACATTGCAGGTTGGAGATGTGGGAGATTCCCCAGCCTTGCCCTGGCTGTGAAATGTAATAAATGTGAGCAGGACCTGGAGCAATTTCTGGAACCATTGTTGACAGATCTGTGCTTTGACATATTTAGACACCTGTTGTTGAGATCAAATGAGAAGGAAGTACCTACCTGGGATTCAGATTACTCTTGGTGATTCACCTTTAACTCTGCCTGTATTGGGGACATTATGACTCTTCAGGATACTCCATCCTCACCTGGTAAAATAGGGAAGTAATATCAAGGACTCCCATCCTCTTTATCTCTCACATTTTTTCCCAGGGAAGCACAAGAAGACCCAGGACACCATGGATCTTTCAGACCTGAATCAAGCTCAGTTTCCTCTCTCCCACATCCTTCCCAGTGCAGTGTAAAGAGAAAAGTGCAAGAGGTCTGACTCGGTGCCTCTGGAGGAAGCCATGGTGTCCCAGGGGAGAGAGGGCAGGCAGAGAGGGCATCGAGGTTAGTGGGGGTACTGAGACCCCATGGTAATCTGTGTGGCCTTGCAAACAGCAACCCTGCAGCATCCGCAGGCTCCAGGTTGTGGTGCAGAGAGTGAAGGCTGCCCTGACCCACTGCCACTGACCCAGGTTGGGACTTCACAGGGCCTGCTGGAGGCACCATAGCTGAGGCACCTGGAAGCCTGCCCAGGCTTCTGCTGGGTCCAGGCTGAGGAACTGCCAACACTGACTGGCCCTGCAGGTGAGGGTGGCTTTTTCCCCTGGAGACAAAGCCACAGATGCTGGAGTCTGTGTCAGCACAAATTCTCCTGTGGTATCTGAGGTGGAAAGGAAACAGGAAGGTTCCTTGTGCATCTAGGTCACACCCACCATCTACACAGTAGAGCCAGGATCCTGTGGGTACCCAGAGCTTGAATCATTGGGCTTGCTAAACAGAGGTGACAGGACACAGGACCAACCACACTGAAAGAGCTTTCACAGGTGTGCAGAATCATCCCATGATCCCTCACCTGGGATCCAGAGTAACACGAGGTAGAGGAGCTGAATGGGGGCCTCCATGGGTCCCCTGGGTCCCACCTGAGGCAGAGGTTCCCAGAGCCCTGACCAGGCACTGATATGGCTCTGGAGAGATGGGTGGGTTGGGAGTTGGGCTGGGCCCCCAGCTGCAGGGACTCTGCTTCCTCCTGTCTGCACCTGAGCACCCATGCCCAGGTGGTCAAGTCAGAAAAGGCCTGGGCTCAGCCTGAGGCCAGATCTCCCTCCTGTGCTCACAGAATTTCATCTTTGCTTCCTCAGGCCTCACCTGGCTCATAAACTGGCCAGATGGTGTTACAACAATACCACAGGGAACACGTGGAGGCCTGTGGTCTCACTTTTCTCTTTGTCCCCAGGTCACACTTTTCTCTTTGTCCCTCAGGCCAGGTCCTCTCCACAAGAGCAGGGATACCCATGCTTGGCAGGAGGAGCTGATCCAGTCACAGCTCTTCTTTGTTCCTTACTGGTCTTTCCCACAGGCCAAGGAGAAATTTGTCCTTGGTAAGATGTAGGTATGAGCAGCACTCATTAGCCCTGAAGTGTGGGTACATGGAAACCACCAGTGCCCAGGTGGCCAGGACCTGGCTCTAACCCCTCTGAGTCCAGACAACAGGTCCCTGAACTGGTCAGTGCTGCCCAGCATGGGGGAAGGTCTTTCTTCAGTGACCCTCTGACACTCTCACCTCTCCATCTTGCCTGATATGGATGTCTAACCAGATCCTGTCTTCTCCTCTAAGCAATGTGGTGACCTCAGCCCCTGGTCCTACCCTATAGGGGACCAAGATGGGTTTCCCTGTGCTCCTCAGGATGGGGTATATGGGAAAGTAAGAGGACCTTCTCTGGTCAGCTGAGTAGCTCCTCAGGCTTCATTTCCCAGTTCTGACCCTCGTGTCCTATTAATCTGCTTTTCTCAAAGGAGTTCAATGATCTTCTACCTCAGCCATTCTTTAGGTCACAGTGAAGTAGTTATATTAATGCTACTTCAAATTCCAGTGGAACCATTATCCATTCAGAGCTTCTTCCTGAAGGAGAGCACGTCTGCCAATGTTCTAGAAGTTACCAGCAGAGGAGCTGAAGTTGGCCCCTTGTCTGTGGTGTAGCACCATTACCACAGGCCTTGTGGTTAGAGAAGTGACTTCATCTCCCCTTGCTCCCTGTCCATGTCGGTGACACTGAGACTTAGTAGCATCTGCATATTCCTAAACAGCAGTGAATAACTCAGCAGAGATCCATGGAAACAGCCTTAAATCCAGTACCAATGCTTGTCCTCACATTCCCATCAGACCCCAGCCCTGTTGTCCACTAACCTGCTCAGCCCCTACTTCCTCTCTCCTCCTGGTGCTCTCACCTGCTCAGCCCCTCAGTCCTGCCCAGTGGTCCTGTCTGCCATGTTCCTTCAAACCTCTGTTGTCCAAGCTCCTCCTGGGACAGGCTCACGGGATTCACAGTCCCTCCTTCTTGAAGAGTTGTTATTCTCCCTGTCTAGTCTTTTCTGTATTTCTTTCAAGATTATAAGTCACATTAAAGAACAATGCCACTGTCCCTTTGGGGATTTCCCCAGGATGACTCATTCAGGCTTCATCTCTAAGGACTTCATCATGTGTCAAGCCAGTGAGATAATTACTTAGGATGATATTTTATAAGAATATATTTACCTTCTTCCTGATTAAGAAAATAATTTAGAGATTCATGACTAGGAATTTTAATTTAAAAATTAGGTAAAAGAATAATGTAAATAAGAGAAAAATATACAACAGAAATGCAACACACTCACATCCAATGTATCTCCATTCATATATATATATATATATATATATATATATAGGAGTTTGTAATATACTACTAATCAATAAATGTATGCCTTATTTATTAATAAACAGTATTAATACACCTCAGGCAAAGTACATACTATCATGTGCAACACTAGAGTTGCACATATTAAAAATATATCAATGATATGTATGTTGACATATGTGTGAGACCACACCATATCCACATGTCAATGCTGTCCCCAATTTGAAAGCTCTCTGGCTAGAGGACTGCTGCCATTATCAGGAGCCTTCTGACTTTTCCAGGTATGAACAGAAGCCTGCAGGACTCTCCCAACGACTCTCAAACTTCTCCCAGGTATAAAGGGGAGGCTCACTGGGAAGCCCTGGAAGCAGCAGAGGCTAGTGTGGCTTCTGTTTTCATGGAGTTCGTAGGTCCTCCTGCATCACCAGTCATCCAGTTCCAGTGACATGAAGCTTGGAGCAAGCCCATAGGGAGAGGAGAAGGCTGCCACACCAGGTCACTCTCTGCCCAACCTGTGCCCAGGGCTCTGCCCCAGTGTGGACAGCATCTGTCTGGAATGAGGAGTCCACCAGAACTTGACATCCAGGTGCACACCTCACTTGATCCTTGTCCTCCTTTCCTGAGGGCCCTGAGGCCACCACATCTCTGTAGAAACTAGCACAGAGCAAGCCTCCTGAGGCCCAGCAGGGGCCGAGCCAGGTCAATCACACATGCATGGATGAGCAGGGCTGCCTGAGCCCTCGTGGAGCTGCTCCTCCCCTGAATGGATGAGAGGGCTGAGCAGCACCCACGGAGCAATTCCTAGGTTCATCCTGTAGTCTGCCCACTCCATCCTGGACAAGGCCGCCCTCAAGCAGACTCAGGGCCTTCTCTCATAACAGCTTGGAAACCCTGTCCTACCTCGATAAATCTGCTGTTCCCCTTTGAAAATTCAAACTCTTGCTCTCCTGACCTTTCCGTAGGTCTCAGTGGGACCCTACATTCCCATGGAATCACCATCTCTTCAGCAGCAAATTTTCAACACCGCTGCACAGTATCCACCCGATGGCGTAACTCTCTCATGCTGGGCACTGAGTCAAACCATCTGGGTAGGGATGGAGGTCTGTCACTGACAGACTGTGTGACATTGTGTGTGTCTTCTGACTCCCTTGGCCTCACAGTGCACATCTGTGTAGCTGTTACACCCTCAGAATCTTCCTGTCGCTCTTACTTTAGTCTAAGCAAGACCAGGCCTTTCAGCAACTTGTAGCAGAACACATGGGGCTCCTGATTCTCCTGTTATGGTCTCCATGTGATAATGCTCATCATTCTCATAGGAAGACTAGCTGAGCAGAGATCCATGGGAATCACCCTGCAGTTTCTCCCAAGCAGGTTTCATCCACAGCCACATAGGCTCTGGGTGTCTTTCACAAACCTACTCAGGACTCCTAAAATCCTACTTATTTTTTCTCAGTCTGCAATGAAATGCTCAGATTTCAAATTGTGTCCACCAAATCTGACCAGTGTGTTTCTCCTAACTATCCATTATCTAAACAACACCCTTGGAAAGTTTCACAGGTCCTCCTCCATCCTTCCTTCTTAGGTCATCCTCATCTGTCTTGTGAAACATTCCTCCGTGATGGGAGGCTGCAGACTGCAGGCCAAGGAAGTGAGATGCACCTCAGTACTAGGAGCCAGAGGGCCAGATGAGAGGGAGAGAGATCAGAATGTTTCCCCAGTCCACCTCCACAGGCCCATGAGCCCCAGAGAAGGCAGCGGGTATGAGTCCAGGTTCAAAGGCCTAAAGCATGGGGTCAATGACGAAGGATGGTGGCAGAAGGAGCACATCCTCTGAGGATGAGGAGCTTGATGAAGACAAAGATGGGTGCTCCTGTTACTCCTTTGCATTCACCTGGGCTTCAGAATAGGGAGCAGAGCCACCTACATTCACGGAGGGTCCTCACCATGTTCCCAGAACATCACAACAATCTTCTCTGAAACAGCCCCACAGACACACCCAGAGCAAGCTTTACAAATGCTCCAGGATGTCTCTCCATCAGGTGAAGATACACCACACAACCATGCACCATGGAATCTTCTGAGAACTACACAGAAGTTATGAGGTCTGCCTTGATGAAATCAACAGAAGTGTCCTCATGTCTGTGATGCTGTGTCTGAGGAGGAGCTAGGGGATTTTAGTGCAGAGGACCCTCCATCTTCCCTTCTGTGATAATCCCCAGTGCCCTCAGAGCCTAGTGCCTGTGAGAAGTGCTCTCAGCAGGTGGAGGCAGCAGGAGGAGCACCTGGGGCAGCCCAGCCTCACACTTCTGCTTCCCCTTCCCTGGGAGGTTTATGTCATGGCCTGTATCACTGTGGGAGGATTGTAACCTTGTTGACAGTAATAAGTGGCCACATCTTCCAGGCTCCAGGCTGCTGATGGTGAGAGTGAAATCTGTCCCAGATCCACTGCCACTGAACCTCATTGTGGACCCAGATTGTAAACTGGTTGCATATTTGATGAGCAGCTTAGGAGCTTGCCCTGGTTTCTGCTGATACCAGTGTAAATAATTGCTAATACCCTAACTGGCCCTGCAGGTGATGGCGACTCTATGACATGGCCGGACAGGAAGACTGTGATCGTCTGAGGCTTTACTTATCCAATGACTGATGTCTTCCTCATATGCTTCTCTGTGGTAAACCCAGCCTCGTTTCAAAATGTGAAAGAGGAATGGGTGCCAGCACTTAAGGAATACACACCAAATGTACCGTTTTTATTAATAGGAACTCAGATTGATCTCCGAGATGACTCCAGAACTTTAGCAAGACTGAATGATATGAAAGAAAAACCTATATGTGTGGAACAAGGACAGAAACTAGCAAAAGAGACAGGAGCATTCCGCTATGTGGAATGTTCAGCTTTAACCCAGAAGGGACTGAAGGCTGTTTTCCATGAGGCTATCATAGCCATTTAACTCCAAAGAAACACACAGTTAAAAAAAAAAAAAGAATAGGATCAAGATGTATAAACTGTTGTTTGATTACGTGAGAAACATCTTCAGTGGCCAAGGAAACTGTCAACTTCTCTCAGAAAGCATGTGAAAATGGTGCAGCTATAGGAGACCTCTCTAAGACAATGAAGCAATTTAAAACTTGAAAGGAAAAAAAACCTGTCTTCAGAATTCTATCAAGTTCATTAAGAATGTTTCTTAAAATCTAAGAAGCAGTAAACAGCATCTAAAGCCACAATCTATTATAAATACTTTATTTCAAATAGAAGTTACAATATCTCAGGGGTTTCATAGTTTAAGAAGCAACAATCACATCATGTCGAAACTACATAAAAAAACAGTGCTGTAAATGGAACTGCTTGGCTTTGACCATACACATTTCTGCACAGCCCTTGAGAATCTGCACAAAGAAATATCTTCTCCCTTTGCTCTAATTAATTGTTCTTGCACGCATGTTGCTTTCTATTCCAGTATATCCAGAGTGGTGAAATAACAAGGCCAGTCATATAGCCAAAGGTCGCTCCAAGCTTACAGGAGATGGGCCATACCTAAGGAGAGAATTATGAGATCAAAAAAGAACAAACATTTTATTATTACTTGAGCACAAGTTAAGTGTAACCTAAATATTTTTATATTAAAGCTTAATGTGCTTTCTTAAAGAATGCCAAAAGTGTAATAAGGTCATAACTGCATTTATCATGAACACTAAAAATGGACACATTTTAGTTAATGTGCATTAAACTGTAACAAGGCTTCTGACAATTGTAGATTTAGTTTGATGCTCCCCAAACTGCATGAGATACATGCTGAAATTACACATTAAAATTTTGGGTCAGACTTTGCCATAATACTGGACTTAATTTAGCTCTTTGAACTAGCTGGTAATTTTTTAAAAATTCCCACATTAGCTGTGTATATCAAATGATGTATGCTGACCAAATTGCAAGGAAATAAATTGTTTTAAAGAGGAAAGACGTAGAATCTAAGCATGTTACATGGAATTTATAATAGAGCAGCTGCTTCCACAAATTTGATATCACCTTTCAGATACAGATATTGGAACCATAGCAGAAGTTATAGAACCACTGCTTATGTACACACCTAGAGTGTAAATAAAACAGAATAGTACTGGCTTCCAAATACTCACTTTCTCCAGCTCTATTACATTTCACAATATTAAATTAAGCCAGTAGTAAATAATGTATTTAATTTATTTAATCTGCAGGCAGTGTGTTTTGGTCCCTAGGTGAAAGGCTCTGCTTGGGAAAAAAAAATGTTGGAAACAAATTTTCATGTTCATCTGTAAAGCTTGGGGTACTGGAGCCATTTATAATGTTCCTCTGTGGTAACAGGCCAGAGAACTGTGTTAGAGGTGAACCATCTTATTAACTGATTCCGTTACCTAATTCAAATTCCTTCTTTCGTCTGCTATGGATCTGCCTTATTCCAAATGCCATTCAACCGACAATATGTTAGACACAGCTTCAGCAGCAACCACCTAATGCAGTTTAGAGAAGCATAATCTAATCTATAATTTTCCCCTAGCCTTTACACATTTAAACTTGCTGTTGCCTAAACTATGCTTTCTTTGTCTTTGGTGAGCTTCTGTTAACTTCCATGATGTATGCTTAAACTCTGTCTAGCACACCGATTGGGTAATGGAACACTAAACCTTTATACTTGAAAATTACAGCCTTAAATGCTCATATCAGTCACAAATCTAGAATGTACTGTCTTGTATGTGAGCTTTGTAGAGATTTTTTTAAAAATATAAGCATCATCTTCCTCTTTGAAGAGTGGAGAGTCTATGAATAACAGGTGTTTTCTTGTGGAATTGGGTATCAGATGTCTTCTTTCTTCTAAGAAATAGTGGTTCACATTGTCATGGCCTTATGTATCGAATGGAATCTTCTATAACTTTCTCATTTAATTTTCAACCTTTTAGTTAGAATTGAATGGGATTGTATAAATCAATTAACATACTAAGTTGCTAGACACATGGTATGAAGGAATTAAGAAAGTAAAGTATTATACACTTCCAAGTTGTGTTTGGGGATTTTATGGGACGTTTTCCCCAAATTTACATCTCTGAAACCCTTCACACTTGGTTTACTTGGCATTGAAAGTTAAAGTCTAGAATACATTCTTCCCTAAGAGAAATGGATTAAGAATCTGGAAATGCAAGCTGGTGTGTCACCTGTCTTGTCTGGGCCTCAGCTTCCTCATCTTGTAAATACGGGAGGTAAAAGAGATCATCTCCAGTGTCTCTCCCATTTATTAGCTCTGATCATTCTCTTCTTTCTAATTCACAGCAATCTGTGTTGGACGTCACCTTTTTCCACTTCACATTCTCCAGATGGTAAGAATCATGTATATAGATTATTTGAACTCTAAGCAGAGATGACTGCATCATCCACACCTGTGGTTAGGTACTCTATTGACCTTGAAGGGGTTGGAGTTTCCCATTGCTTGTTAAGAGCTTTTTAGTTGTTTTGGGTTATTTAGTATTTCTTTTTGCAAAATCCTTCCTGCCACTTTAACCAAAAAAAAAAAAAACAAAGATTTTTTTCTATTCATAAGTGGATTGTAGAAGAATTGCCTCATTTTCAGAAGCATGTCTTCACTAAAGCGTAGGTTTTCAAGAGAATTTGAGACAAATCTCTGGAGTGACTATTTCAAACTAGTGATCTGGGGAATAACTAAAAAATATTTTATTGACATGAATTTTACAAATGCATTGCTTCACATGAGGTCATGTATGAAATAAAAGAAATTTGTAGTTAATCAGTTTTTGCATATAGAGAACTAGTTTTAAAGTTCTTAAAAATAATTTTAGAGGCTCCCTAAAAACTTATTTAATACTTTGCTAACATATGCCCTTATTCTATCTCTATTGCTACATTTAAGTTACCCACATTGAATTATCATATTTCCAATAATTAGAGCATGAATTAATGGTATTTGTCATGAATTATCTTAGTTACTTTAAGCACTGCTCAATTTGATTTTTAATTATTAATTTTAAATACCAAATTAAATGCTGGTTTGTTGACTGTTGCTTTCTAAGTGATTATTACTTTAACAGTGTCCCTTCTTAACATATGGGGTTACAAATAAATGATGTGTATAGTTTAAAAAAAAAAACAAAGAAGTCCTCAGGGCAGTGGGCTGTGCTGTAGACACATGCACATCAGCAGGGTTGAGCAGGCTGGGCCCAGCTGCAGGGTTGTGTCCTCTCAGTCAGCACAGACCAAGTGTCTTAGGGATCCCAGTCACTTAAGAGCAGCACAGGTGAGCCAGAGAAAAACATGCTCTTGCCTTAAATACACAGGACAAAATCAGTGCACGCTCTTGTAAGTAGTGACTTACTGTTCTGTTCATGATTCAGGGAAGGCTTTTCTTGGGTTTCTTAAGGACAATTTCTTATCATTGAACTAAATAGCAGGGAGCAGTTCAGGGGTAAAGGGATTTACTGGAATAGGATATCAAAACATCAATGAAGACAAAAAAAGATTAGAATCTGGAAACTCTGAGAATGTTTGAGTTTTTCTAGACAGTGACCCTGTAAGACTGTGAGTCTGGAGGAGGTGTAATCAGTCATGATTCCAGACCTCAGTGCCTCATGGACACAATGGTGCCTGCCTTCCCCAGAACAGTAGGGTCAGGGCCTGCCAGGGCTTTTCCTCAGTGTCCTCTGTGCAAAGGTTAGAATAATTTTGGGAACAAGTTTTGTTTTTTCATGGCTTGAGTGAAGCATGAAGCTCAGACTTGCTCCTTTCTGAGGGCACTGGGGATATCCTGGAGACAGCACTGAAATTGCAAGCCCTCTCCATTCCCACCCCTTCCCTCCTCTCTGGACAACTCCACATTCTGGTCACATTCACTGAATGGGTTCTCTTTGTTCTGTGCCCTCTTTTGAATTCACAGGACAATCATCCTCATTGCTCACCTGGGGCATCCTCAGAGCAGGGGACTTGTCCTCCCATCAGCCTGGCCCACTGCTGACCTGTATTCTGGCTCCACTCCACAAATCCCTGGGGAGGGCTCTCCTTATTGGGATGATGTTAATACAAGTCACAGAAGAAAACAGAAAACCTTCCTGAACTTGCTTTTGGGGAGACAGAGTCAATGTGCAGAGTCCAGCAGCCCTGAGTCCTGTATGCATTGCAGACTCCTAAGTCTTAGTGGCCCCCACAGGACAGGATCACTGCTCCTGTCCCAGGGCTTCAGGATCAGGTTCCCAAGATTGTTATTGTCCATTGTATTTGCTCTAGTGACAGGACTGTGGAGCATCAACATGCAGGATTTGTAGCAAGGGGTCCCAAAATCTTGACAATGGATCTTTTATCTCCAGTTCATGAAGCTGTTCCTCTTCACTAGGTGAGATTCTGTAGGAAACTCAAGTGATCTCTGCGCTCAAGAAACTGCCCAAGTGATGAAGGACAAAGGATCAAAAGTTCATCAGAAAATTAAAACACATGGGGGACTCAAGGCAGTTGACATCTAGGAGGTGTGACCCACCTGAGATCCCAAATATGTGGTAATGGAAAAGAGAAGAGAAGGGGACCTGAACATCACTATCACCTCAACTCCACATCATTCTCCATGGGCCTCATAATCTTTCCTCATGAGTAACTTTTGCACTGAATGAGCAAATTCTTCACCTAGAGAAAAATTGTCAAGGACACTATATGTACATATATTGAAATGAAAGGGGAAGTCATCTGCAACAGCCCTTCACTGTGTGAGAAGTGATAGCTGGTGACAATGACCATGTCAGGCATTGATCTGGGTTCAGCTCTGCTGGGGAGGGACAGGCTTCGTGGTATTGGTCAGTCAACTGATGGGCCTACCACATGGTGAAGATGCCGGGTACAGATGTCTGAGTCCTGCTGACTCCTCCCCTTCAGGGGAAGAGCAAGGGATTTCTCCTTGCTCCTCCAACCCCTGAGAGTGAAGATCAGTGCTGGCCAGGTTCTCTGAAGTGCTGAGACAGCACCCTCCATGCTGGGTGAGCTACACCAACCCACAGACCAGCTGACGGGGAAGCCTATCTGTGTTGAGTGGTCTGAGCAGGACACTCTGCAGCAGGCTTGTGCTGTAACTCAAGGAGCCCTGTTGTGTGGCCATGTGGTCCAGTTCATTGCTAGGGGAGGAAGTGTGGTATAAGATGAGGACACTGTGTGCTTCTGACAAGTCCCTAATAGTCACAGCACAGACGTGTAGAGGCTAGAGAAGAGCTGGCCACCCACAGGAAACCAAAAGAAAGAAGCAAATTCTGGTTCTTCAAAAAACAGCCCCAGGCATCACTGAGCCCTGGCACCATTTCATGGGCCCTGAGTAGCTGAGTGACTGAGCTGACATCACACACAGCGAGGGCTGGACTCAACATGGGGCAGCAGCAGCTGGCTCAGCACTGCCTAAAGTCAAGATGGGAGCAGTATTTGGGACTGGACTTGAGAAGACTCAGAGGATCCACTCAACACACACACTGTTTACCAGGCTCTCCAGAATCCTACCTTTCTCTCCTGGAACATCTATATCAGTTTACTCCTGTGACCTCATTGATTTTAACCATATGTTAATGACAAAGGGAAAAAGCTGGACTTCCCTAAAATGGCACAAAGAAGATATACTGCCTTCAGGGTTCAGCCACAGTAATGGGTAGAACTGACGTATTTCTTGAGGTTAGCAGATATCTGAGCAGAGCATATGGTCGTAAACTTACTGTGGACAGAGGAGTGATCTGAGCCAAAGATCTGCGTGTAATATTCTGGGGTCTGCTGGGACACTGGAGAGTGTGCCCTCCCCTCAAGAGGAGCAACACTTCCCAGCTGCAGAGACCACAGCTCTCGCTGACATAACCTGCCAGCAGAAGCTGAGAAACTCCAGTTTTAAAACCTCCATGATGATAGTCTTCTGCTCCTTACTAGATGACTCAGAGAAGTATGCCTGGGAGTGTAGCAGAACTGAGGAAAGCTGATGGACGCATGTCAAAAGCAGATGAGAACATTCCACCAGGGGAGGGAAGGGAAGACTGAACAATCAGAGAATGAATAGGTAACACTACTGTAAGTACTACCCAGGCAAAGCACTGCACAGAGGAGGAACCAGCATTTGCTATGGAGTGCCTGGGAAGGAGGAGGGTTTGAGTGTAGACCAGTGCTGTGAGCTGCTTTTATTTTCTTGTTGTTTTGCTTCATTTGTGTTGTTGTTGTTTTTACCAGGGATTTATCCCAGTGCACTTAACCACTGAGCAACACTCCAGCATATTTTCTGTCTTACTTGCCGCAAGTGATAATCCCAAGTTATTTTCACATTATTGGGCTGACTAATAATTTGGGTCTCTGGTATTCTGAGGAGCTCCTGTGCTAGTGGAGGAATCCTCAGGCTCCACCTTCTGTCATAGAAGTTATGGCTTCCTTGGAGCACCAGGCCTTTGCATGAACAGATCCCAGGCTTTGAAAGGTGTAACTTAGAATCTGATTCAATGTATTTCAGAAAATGCCACTTTGAATGGTGGAGTGGCTTCTACATTGTGGTAGGAATCCAAACTGAGAAAGTTGGACTCCTCACCTAGAGTTACAGAGTCACTCACTAAATATGGAGGACATTGTCAAGTCAAACTTGTTGGGGATGAGAAGGAAGGAGGGTGAGGGAGCTGAGGAGTCCCCATGGTCCCTTCTACAAAGTCTCCCAGTGACCTCAGAGCCTGGTGCCTCTGAGAAGTGCTCTCAGCAGGTGGAAGCAGCAGAAGAAGCAGGTGGGGTAGCCCAGCCTCACACTCCTGCTTCCCTGGGAGGTTTGTGTCATGGCCTGTATCACTGTGGGAGGGGAATGGTAGGCTGTAGACAATAATAAGTGGCCACATCTTCAGGCTTCAGGCTGCTGATAGTGAGAGTGAAATCCGTTCCTGATCCACTGCCACTGAACCTCAAGGGAACCCCAGATTGCAAAGTGGATGCATGATAGATCAGGAGCTTCCCAGCTTGCCCTGGTTTCTGCTGATACCTGGCTAACCAAATGCCAATGCTCTGACTTACCTGGCAGGTGATGGTGACTGTCTCCTGGAGATGCTTACAGGTAGGATGGTTACTGAGTCATTGTGATGATACATATGGAACATGATATTGGAAACATAAGCATAAAGATCTTTATAATTAATCATGGTACAAGATGACTTCCCTGATTATCCAGGCAGCACTGACCACACTGGGCTCAGTGTAGCCCCATGTTTGTCCCAAATTACCTGAGAAGCAGAGCAGGAGGAGCCCCAGGAGCAGAGCAGGGGCCCTCATGTCCATGCTGTGTCCTGATGGGACTGACTCCTGCACAGGGTGTGAGTAGCCTATTAAGAAGTACTCAGGGCAGTGGGCTGTGCTCTGGGCACATGCAAATCAGCAGTGCTGGGCAGGCCAGGCACAGCTGCAGTGTGGCTCCTCTCACTCCATCAGCACTGGCCAAGTATCCCCAATGATCTCAGGTCACATCGGGACAGCACACACTATTATGCAGAGAGCTCATTTCTCCCTGGGGTCATTTTGTAACAAAAGGCATTTTAGAGACTATTTTCAAAATGAGAACTTTACAGAGAGGATCCCATGGATTTTGTATTTCATTGCTGTTTTAGGTAGAGGAGGAGCATTTTCTTTTCATTGAGAACACATACTGCAGTCTTAGAGGGCATCTGCTCAAGCCTTAACTTACTCCAAAATGACCCTGATTGGAAATAACTCCGTGCTGTCCTTGCATATTTGTGACTGTGAAGTGCTTTCTTCTTTTTAAATAAGTAAGATAATTTTTCAGAAGCATGTTGAGAGCATCAATAGCCATTTGAAATAGCTGTCAGTCAATGTGATTGACAGTAGAACGTCCAGCAGATGCATGAACATGACCCTAGGTGAGTGTGTCACTTGAATTCAGTGTCACCACATGCAGGTGCAGGTCTCTTCATGCACAGGGACTAAATGCAGCTCATCCTTGACATGTCCTCTCCCCTGCTCTGCCACTTTTTGCTCTTTGGCATCATTTCCCAGAGTTCACCAGCATGAAGACCTGGTTAGTGAGGACAGGCCTGGTCACTCATGATAGCCACTGCTACTCAGTGCATCTCCCTAACCTGCACCACAAATGCCCCTTCTGCATTTACCCTGCAGCAGTTAGTGGGCAGCTCACCCTTTACCAGGCTCCAACTCCCTCTAGGCTTCTCCAGGAGAGAGCCTCAGCCTCCTGTGCAGCCAGTACTGATGTGCATGGAGGAGCACCTTGAAGCAGGTGGACTTGGGCACACATGTGAACAGCTCCTACGATATCTCTGTGCCTTTCTTTAAATGTGCATCCTAGTTCAGCAGCAGGGAGGTGGAGCCAGCTGTGTCTTCAGCATCCTCACCCTGGCAGCAGGGGACCAGGGCTCTCAGGACTGAATACAGGCTGAGTGACCTGACCACAGTCCTGCAGGCTGTGCACACATCTGCTCCTTTTCCAGAGAGCTGAATTTGAGGGAAACTTGCTGGCAAGCAGCCTAGGCAGAGCCCATTCCAGAGAGATCCGCTCAAGTTTGAAAGTGTGTCCCCATTCTTCTGGTTTTACTGGCAGTCCCTGCTGGCCCCTGTCCCTTCCCCTCCACTGCAATTGTGCTGGCTCCCCAGGCACTCCTGTGCCCACTCTGTCTCTGAGGCTGGGGAAGCAGCTCTGCTGCACACCAGGGAGACACAGGACCTGGGCTGAGTGTCCCCAGGGCAGCCCCCGTGGGCCATGGCAGGAAAGTCACACAGCCCAGCTCCTCAGCTCAGCTGGAGTCACCAGGGAAACTTTCTCAGTTTCCACATGATATTGAGCTTCCCCCATCCTCAACTGAAGTGCAGGTTAGAAGGACTGACTGCACAGGACCCCTGGTCCTGGGACACAGCCTGAGGAGGAAAGAGATCCTCTTCCTGCAGGGCATTCCTGAGTTCTCAGCACCCCTCCTATGTTGATGGGCAGGGATAGTAAGAAAATTCCAGAAGCATTCACTTTCCTTGACCAATGTCTCTAAGACAGTGTTTAATCAATGATTCTTTTACTTGATCAGAAGACCAGGGAAGGCTCTATCATATACCTATGCACATAAGGTCCAGGGTGGATGGAGAGTAAAGGAGAAGGGGAAGGAGGGGAATAGGGAAGGAATAGGCCAAGGGGACAGAGGGACATAACCTGAAATCAACTTTCATGCACATGAGTTTGTCAGAATGAATGACTTCTATGTATAAAGATAAACCTCTAATAACAGTAACGAGGAATGTAACCTGCAGGAGGGCATGCCCACATCCTGTTAGGCCAAGCAAGTCTCATACCCACTGATATTTCAGACACTGGAGCAGATGCCTCAGTTCCAGGGGGAATCCCTGGCAATGTTTGCTAATCACGAATGCCTTGAAGTGTAAGGTCAACCACAAGGAAGTTAAGAAATAGCAACATGCATCCCCTTCTCACTCTGAGCTGTAACTAGCAGGGAAGATATCCAAAGATGAGCGAGAACACCATAGACAGAAGACTTGGGAGCAGGCTGGTCTCTGGTGCTGCCCATGGACCAGCTCCTTTCAGAAGAGAGGGGTACAGAGGAAGAGCTTGGGAAGCAGAAGGAAAGTCTTCCTGGGTGTTCAGAGGAAGCCTAATAGGAAACCAACATTCTCCTCCCTGCACACAGCTCAGCAGAGCGGGGAGAGACAGTGGGAGGAGAAAAGGCTTCTTACAGATCCTGCCTGCTCTCACCTGGAGTTTGGCTCTTTTTACAAACAGGGGAGGCCCCTCATCCCCAACTTCCCACACACCCCACGTGTGACCTCCTCATTCCCACTGCCCTGACCAGCAGCTGTCTATCATCTTCCACATGGTGGTGGCCATCATCTCCCTAGGTCACCCAGCTTCTTCCCCTGCCATGGTTCCTTGGTAAATGACCCTGACTCTGGGAAACCTAAGGCAGTGGCCACAGGAATGAGGACTGAGTTCTTCCTTTCCTGGCCTCTACCCTTCCTTAGGACTCAGTGGCCTGCTCAGTGCTGAGAATCCACCATCCTGCTGCCCTCCCGGGACACCTGCAGGAAATGTCCTGAAACTGTTCTATGTGAGCCCTCCAATGCCACCTCTGATAGGAGCCCTGGACCAGCCCACATCTTCTCCTCAGAACCATTGAGCCTGGAGGGGAAACTGAACACAGACCTCGGTGTTGGGGAGATGCTTGTAGCCCCAGAGTCTATTTCCTCTCCATTTCTTTGTGTCTTAAAAGTGCAATTATTTTTTTCATTCCTTAGCAAGTCACTCCTTGGAGGAGGGATGTATTAAAGACAGGAAGAATCTATTTAGCTTTTGGAATATAAAAAGTAAAATGAATTAAAAGAGAGTACATTTATAAACCTTTCAATGTGGCTGCATTTCTCTTGATTTTGGCAATGTGTGAACAAGACAAAACGGAGGACATAACTTATCTTGGTTCCCAGTTCCTCATGACTCTACAGACAAAACTGTGCAAAACTCACAGAAATCCATGATAACATCTATCTTCCCCTCACGGGCAGGTCTAGGCCTGTTCAGACATTTTCTTTTAAGTGTCTTTTCTGGGGGAGCTGGAGAGTTACAGAAGCAAACAAAAGAAACTTTAGCAATGTCTTAGGCCACAACCAGACGTGAGAAGGTTGGAATATTTAGTTTGGTGCATCAGCTCATGACAGCAGTAAGAACCCAGATGCTTTCTTTGTATCTGTTTCCTTCACCACATTGACTTTAAATTTTGAGCTTATGGCCTCATGCTGTTGAGAGGACTGCAGCAACTCTCAGTATCATGTTCTATCCCACTGTTCCAGGATGATTTAATTGCAAAGCTCTTCACCTTCCCTCTTTATATAAGCAACCAAACTCCAGCACAAAAATATTCCCACACTTATCACCTCATATATCTCATGTTTTAGTTCATCCCTTGTGTCCCCTAATCCTTGCTCCTATTCTGACATAAGAGAAGTTCCTCTGTTTTTTCCATCGACAGCAGCACAGACTTGGTGCTCAATAAACCAGAGACCTAGCTCTGGCTGATTCACAGGTGTTAAGAGATTTGCCACATTTTTAATTTCAGGATGCATCTAAGTTGCATGAGGAGTAGAGATCCCAAGCTGCATGAGTCTGGGGGGATTAGGACCAGTCAGTCATTGAGATGACAGGAAACCCAGGTTGTAATTATCTGAATGGCAATGGTGGCTTCACCAAGTAGGGAAAAGTGGCCTTGGCACTTAGGGCCAGTACAGACATTCCTAGCACTGGGCACGTGGGAGATGCTGCAGCAGGGGCTCAAAAGGCTGATCTCAGGTAGGTGCTGCCATAGAGCTACAGTCTGTGGCCCTGGGCTGTGAGAATGCTGCTGTCCTGGGCAATGGGGCTGACAACCTGGGCAGGCAGAGGCCCTGCCCTAAGTCTGCCATACAGGGGATCCAGAGAAGGAAGGTTTTAACACCCTGGTGGCTGAGCAAGGATGATAGCCCAGAGCTAGGGGGAGAGTCAGAAAGACCAGAAGCTCAGTGCTGGACCTGGTTCTGTGGGGTAACTGCTCAGTGCCTTGATCACTGGTCCTGGGAAGTTCAGAACAGAGCAACAACAAAAATTATCTGCCCCAGTGTCTCACCTTGCATCCCAGTGTCTCATCTGCATATAGTATATAAAATTTTATATACTATATGACAACTCTGTGCTTGCATTAATTTAAGTAAAACAATAACATATTAATGAATTATCATTTTAATTGTACAACATATCATTTTCAATTTTCACAAATTGACATAACATGAAGTTCCCACATGGCGCTCCACCAGGTGCCCTGTCCCTGCTTTAGACTCTGAGCAGCATGGGACTGGGGTCCAAACTGGAGCATGTGGAATAACCACCTTTTGCTGAGGACTCTGGGGACTGCACTGAAGCTGCAACTTCTCTTCCCCTCCCACCTTCCCTCCTGTATGTGACTCCTCTAGTGTGACCACTTATAAAATGTATGTTCTTTCAGATTGACTTTGTTTTTAAAACTATCTATATATTAGGTTAATCAACTAATGATTTAGCTTTTGATTTGAGCTATGTTATGCTTTGAATATGAGGTGTCCCCAAAAGCTCACATGTGAGACATTGCTTTCTGGTTCAGAGGAGAAATGATTGGGTTTTAAGAGTGTTAACAGTCAGTGATTTAATCTCCTGGTAGGGATCAACTGAGTGGTAACTGAAGTGGTAGGATGTGGCTGGAGGGGATTGGAAATGCAGCATGGCTTTGGGGTATATATCTTATATCTAGAGTGTGAAGACTCTCTCTCTGCTTTCTGATGATGTGAGCTGCTTCACTCTGCCACATTCTTCCACCCTGATGTTCAGCTTCACCTTCAACCTTGATGAATAAAATCAACTGTCTATGGATTGCAACTTCTGAAACCTTGAGACCTCAAATAAACTCTTCCTCCTCTACAGTTATGCTGGTTGAATCATTTATTCACAGCAGCCAAAAAGCTGACTAAAAAAGAAATTGGTGCCAGGAGTGGGGTCATTGCTGTGACTAACCTGACCAGGTGGTTCATAAATGTTTGGAGCATTTTGGAATTAGTGGGAGGAATTTTGAGATGCTTAAAAGTGCAAGCTGGAAATGCTTTAGAGTGTTGTGATTTGAGATTAATGGCTGATTCTTATGGGCCCTCAGAAGACAAGAATTTCAATAGGGCTGTGGTCAGTGTATACAGGTCTCCTTCAGAGAAGGAATACTCTATGGGATGTTGGAGTAGAGGCCATTCATATTATGTTCTGTCTGAGAAGTTTTCTGCATTTTGTCCATGTCCTGAGACTTTCTGTAAGGTTGATTTTAAACTACAATTTTTTGGTTTCTTTGGTGATATTTGTGACTTAGCCTTTTTCTGACTTTCAAAGTCTAGGTGTCATTCTGAATATTTATAGTACTTTATCACCAAGGTGATATGTATTTTACTTAGGGCACTCTAAACAAATATAAGATGAGTGCACACTTCTACCCTTTCCTAGCTCTTGTAAGACCACTGGATAAATAAACACATATGTAAATATATTTTTGGAATAAATTTTCTTAGTTACTTCTCAGGAATTACCTAGTGAATTGATGTTGCAAACAATTCTTAACACAGATTAAAAATGCAATGCCAATAAAATAGCTTCATATTTGCTTCTCTTCTCACTACACTACATCCCCTAACTGGGAAACAGGATGCCTTCTCCCTCCTTTTGCTCCATTGTCACTATTGTCTCCTTACTGTGCTGGACAGCACATGGACTATGCATCTGCACAGAGAAATGCTTTCAGATCATCATTATCACACATGCCCCTAACTTGTGCTCAAAGATGGGATGAAGTTGTAAAGCTCTTTTATAATGATCTATTGTGGTTAAAGTCAGGATGGAGACTCACGATTTATTCTGTCATGTCATGTTCTGAAATAAAATGCAATATATTATGGAATTATGAAGAAGCAGAGCAGCCACACCAGCCAAGGGACATCTGGACCTCCTGATTGTGACTAATGATGTGGAGGTGTCTGATCTGGTATAACACTTTGACCACATGTAATTAGATAAGTGTTGACAAAAGAATTTTTTAAGATGCTGGAAAATTCCATATTTGTGGTGATCACTAGGGCAGGAATTCACTGTATACATCTTCTAGGCCCTGGAAATGCAGCCAGTGTAACTAAGCTTCAATTTAACTTAAAACAGGCTGCTACAAATATTATTTTACACTCCCAAACATTATTTCCTAGAATTATGTGAATTCATTTTCAGATTTAAACAAACATGGAATCAAAACAAAATAGCTGCATTATCAGTTGATTCAAAAAAAAGAAAAATTTCTCAAAACTAAACTTTAGGCAGAATACTCACCACAGTTGGAAACCTGAGTTTTCTTTGTTTTTTTTTTTTAAATAGACCAGGTTTCTCTGTTGTCTTCTTTGCCTCATGCTGGTGAGAAATGAACCTAGTAGGAGCAGGGACCAGGGAGGAGGAAGGGAAACTATATGCTGTGGCACTAGGGTTAGTGCCTGGGTGACTCCATGGAGCACAGTCACTCTATCAAGGCAACCTGCTCCTTCTGAACTTAGGTCAGAGTCAGAGAAACCTGCATATATGTATTTTACTGTCTTCCCTGGTTTCTTATTAACAGGTGAATTGAACCTCCTCTGGGTCTCCTGACATCTACATTCAGTTTTCTGGAACACCTCATTTTCCACAATGTTTTTTAGAGAGGTCAGCCCAGGAACAGTGAGCACTATATGGTGTCTGTCCATGTGTCCACCACCTGGCTGCCCTTGACTCCTGTCCTGTCACAGCAGCTGCAGGTCCCTGGGCCTTCTCACACTCCTGAGGACTGAAGATGACTCTAGAGCTGAGCCCAATTTTTCTCCTTCTATGTGTTGTCCCCATGTTTTGTAACACAATTTAGACTCAGTAGTGGATTTACTGGTGATGTTGCATGACTCACTAAGTTTTCTCCTGTTTTGTAATTTGTAAATTCCAGTTTCCTAGTTTTCCATACACATTTCCTCAAGCAATTTAAAAACCTAATGGATGTGATGGTCCTTTTCCCCTAATGCCAATTCAATAATGAGGACATGGGTTTGAGAAAAAGGAAAAAAAATGAAAGTTTTATTGCTTTCCTAGCAAAGGAGAAACAGGGGACTCCTGTCCCAGAGACTGTGACTCTGCCCATCAGGAGGAACAGGGGGTTTTAAAGGAGCTCTTCAAAGGCCACATTCCATGTGTGCCCTGACAGGGTGTCCCAGGGCCCCCGATGGTGTGTTAACATTCACTTGTTAGTTTGGGAGATACTCACTTCCTAGATCCTCTGGCAGATATCTCCTTCCTGTGGAGCACAGATAGCTCAGGGTTATCTTGTTCCCTGTCCCTGGTTAGGGAGGGGGAGAGGGAGAAGAGGGAAAGGAAAACTTGTTCTTTTTAAGAATAAGCCTCAGAGCTGTATTCACAAGGTGCAGTGGACCACTGTTATACTGAGATCTCCTCCACAAACATGAGCAAATGAGGGAGGGCTCCTCTGAGCTGCCACTCAGCTCTGCCTGTCACTCCTCACTCTTCCTACTGCTCCTGTCATGCAGAGCAGCTGGAGAATAGGAGCTTGATACATGGTGCTTGAACTGTAACCAAGGCATTCATGGTCCAGAACCCTCAACTGCCTCCTGTTCCCCTGAGTTCCCCACAACCTTCCTCTCACACAGACTATTACACAAACAACACTTGTGTCAGCTGGGCCATCCTAGCATGGATGTTTTTGTTCCAGGCTCCACCAATGTGTGAAGAGCATGAGTATGTTCCATGCAGTAGTAGACTCCAGCATCCTCAGCCTCCAACCTGCTGATTTTCAGTGTGAAATCTGTCCCTGACCCACTGCCACTGAATCAGTATGGGACCCCAGAGGCCATGTTGGAAACTTTGTAGATCAGAAGCTTTGGAGACTGTCCTGGCCTCTGCAGGTACCAATGCAAATAGGTGTCTCCATTACTCTGTACAAGGCTCTGACTGGACCTGCAGGAGATGGAGGCTGAATTCCCAGGGGTAATGGGTTTGGAGAGAGGAGTCTGGATCAGCACAACATCCCCACTGGATTCTGAAACAATGAGAGGCAAGTGCACGATTATGTACAATTATTGTGGGCAGTTTTCATGATGTTAGTTCTGTTATTTATTTCAAAATTTTCTGATTCATACCAAGAAAATATAAACCTCCAAGAAGTAATTTGATATTTTATATATAAGACACAATGTGTTCTTAATCATCATCCAAGATTTCATTAGACCACAGGTCATTGTTGAGTGGATCCTCATTCTAATACCAAAGTATAAAATACACTTGCCTGAAACACAGAATTGTGGGGGCATCCAGAATTCCATCCAGTGCTTGACAAAGATCCTCTGGAGGATGATTGCAAAGGCTCATCCTAAAAGGAATTGCTGGATGTTTTGCTCCAAAGCATGGTGTTTTCTCTGCTGTGTTTCTCTGATAATATATTACTCATTTCAGTCTGAACAGATTGCTTAAGGGGATGAAGGGAATACAACAAAATTCCAGAAAATATTACCTACAATCTGAAAAACAATGGGTCTTTACCACTAACAAAATTAAAAATAATTTTGCAACCGTGCAATGAGTCCCTGAAAGCCTCTGGAGAAAATAGTTGTAGATCTGCCTTTGTCTCCAACAGGCTGGTTAAATTTTAACAATGGTTTTGTTTATGTGTGGTGGTGAGGTAAGAGAATAAGGTTCCACAACATTCCTTCCTTCCTACAAAGAATATGTCACCCCTATAATAAATGTTGGCACACAATAACCATTGGGACCGCTGCCCTCCTGTAACCCTTAACTCAGCAATTTAGATATTAACCAGAGGGACCTAATAGAAATGATCACATGAGATTACTTGTCTATCACTTTAACCACGAGAATAATAATAGTCTTAGGTCACATAGCATTTAGATATTAAGGAAATAAACATTGTATTAGCTCATCAACGTAGTTAGATATTCTTAAAACAATTGTGATTAGGTAAGGATGATCTGTAAGGTTGTTGTTTTCTGCCTATGCTTTGGAAACTTCTTTAATATTAACCACAAGACTGCCATTATAACCTGAAGAAAAATGTATATAAACCCAGCCCTCCCCAGAATAAAGTGGGATTGATTGCACCAGAACTAGAGTCTGTGTCTTTCATTCTCCATCCATCGCCGACGCTGTCTCCCCGTGCCCCGTTTACCAGTGTGGAACCCATGGACTCCTGCTAGGGCTGGACCCTGGCAAGTGGCGCCCAACATGGGGCTCGAACCCAGAACCCTGGGATTAAGAGTCCCATGCTCTACCGACTGAGCTAGCCGGGCTCTGAACTTGCCGGGGGGTCCAGCCCTAGCAGGAGTCCATGGGTTCCACACCGGTAAACGGGGCGCGGGGAGACAGCATGGGCGATGGATGGAGAATGAAAGACACAGACTCTAGTTCTGGTGCAATCAATCCCACTTTATTCTGGGGAGGGCTGGGTTTATATACATTTTTCTTCAGGCTATAATGGCAGTCTTGTGGTTAATATTAAAGAAGTTTCCAAAGCATAGGCAGAAAACAACAACCTTACAGATCATCCTTACCTAATCACAATTGTTTTAAGAATATCTAACTACGTTGATGAGCTAATACAATGTTTATTTCCTTAATATCTAAATGCTATGTGACCTAAGACTATTATTATTCTCGTGGTTAAAGTGATAGACAAGTAATCTCATGTGATCATTTCTATTAGGTCCCTCTGGTTAATATCTAAATTGCTGAGTTAAGGGTTACAGGAGGGCAGCGGTCCCAATGGTTATTGTGTGCCAACATTTATTATAGGGGTGACATATTCTTTGTAGGAAGGAAGGAATGTTGTGGAACCTTATTCTCTTACCTCACCACCACACATAAACAAAACCATTGTTAAAATTTAACCAGCCTGTTGGAGACAATGGCAGATCTACAACTATTTTCTCTAGAGGCTTTCAGGGACTCATTGCATGGTTGCAAAATTATTTTTAATTTTGTTAGTGGTAAAGACCCATTGTTTTTCAGATTGTAGGTAATATTTTCTGGAATTTTTCTTGTATTCCCTTCATCCCCTTAAGCAATCCGTTCAGACCGAAATGAGTAATATATTATCAGAGAAACACAGCAGAGAAAACACCATGCTTTGGAGCAAAACATCCAGCAATTCCTTTTAGGATGAGCCTTTGCAATCATCCTCCAGAGGATCTTTGTCAAGCACTGGATGGAATCCCGGATGCCCCCACACAAAATACTTACCTCTCCCACATGGGCAGAAAAAGCATGGCAAACAATGGGACTCTTCCACCCCATTCTCCATTCCTAAATCCCTCTGTCCTCACCACAAATCCAGAGCACCAGAAGTCCCAGGAGCTGAGCAGAGCACAGCATTTTGGGAAATTGAGCTGAGGAGTCCTGGTGAGTCAAAGCAGGTTAGAGCTGAGCTTTTATTTCAGATTTGTAAAAAGAGCCTCCCTTTGGGACAATATACAAATCCCCTGGTGGGTGCAGTGGGGTGAGACAACCTGCTGAGTGAAGTGGAAAGAGACAGCAGGAGACAGGCCCTCCTCTGTGAGCAAAGTGACAGAAGCCATCCCTTGCTGGTACACAAATATAGATTCAGGCAGTCTATCTGCAAAATTTGGAAGAACAATCTGAAGGTGTCTGGTTAGATCATGGACACAAGGTTTTGGAGCTGCCACTCTAAGACAGCCAACCTCTGATGATTCATGAGTGTCTGGGATTAATATGAGAACAGGATGTCTGTCCTGATTGTTTTGCTCCCAGATAGGGTGGAGAGGGACACAAATCAAAACTCCTAGGGCCTGAAAGTCAGAGGTCTCCAGATGTAAAAGTGGTCTTTGGTCACATGAACATTGCCACCTGCATTACCAGTAAAGTGTTGGAGCATGTTAGATGCAGGTGTGGGAAGCTGCTTTCCAAGAGACCTGAAATCCACAAAAACAACTGCCAAAGGGCAATATTCAATATATTTTCTTCATAGTCTGAAGTTTTATCTTCCAAGTGATGTAGTCTGTTGGTAATGCTTTCTACTGAATTTTTAATTTGGTTTATTGTTTCCTTCACTCCAAGGATTTCTGTTTGATTTTCATTCATAATTTCTATCTCTTTATTGAAATCTTATTTTGCTGCCTGCATTTTTCTTTTAAATCATTATTGATATGATCTTCTGTTGCCTGCATTTGCTTGCTTGTATCATCCTTTATTTCACTGATCACTTTATGTACATTCTGAACTCCTTTTCTGACATTTCTTGTACCATGCTGTTGATGCAGTCTATTAACATAGCATCTTGGTTTTGGGGGGGCACCTTCTTCCTTTTTTTTTTTTCATGTTGTCATGTATCTTCCCCTCTGCCAGTGCAGATCTAAGGATTACATTTACACCCTATAAATTTATAATGTCCTTACAGGTTTCCAATACCTCACTTTTAAGGAGATAGATCAATATTAACAGCACCCTATGCAACCAATGTGCAGCATTAAATAAAAATAGCCCCTTTTAAGACATTAACAGTATTGTTACAATAAACAGAGTTAATGTGTACTATTATTTTCTACAGCATAAACCATAGGTTTGTAAGAAAGTCTACAATTTCTAATGGTGGACAAAGAGAGGATGGCGGAGGGGGGTTGGATGTGATGTTAATGAGATAAGAAGTGAGAATATAGAATTGTGAGATCTTAGGAAGAGTGAAAGCAGAATCAAAAGAAGCTGTTAGCATGAGAAAAGGGAGAAAGAGACTCTGAGGAAACAAATAAGAGGAAAATAGAGCAAGAAAAAAAAATTTAAAAATTAAAATAAAAACAAATCTACAACAAAACTGTAATATAGTATTCAAACCTCCTAGTCTTTAGTAGCCTGATGCATGAAAGGTACATGATTTCAAAGATGATAGAGATGTGAGAGTGGGAAACAAAAAAAGAAAAGAGAAAAAAAAGGAGGGAAAAAAAGTCTTAAAAGAAAATTAAACAATTGTTTCTGTTGGAGTTCAATATCTTCTCTGCTTCCCTTCTCCTCTGATAGGTGGGGTTGTCTGGATCTTCGTGGTAACTCCACCCTCAGCATGATGACAGTTATTGTTGTTGGATGATTAAACTTAGAGGCAGGACTTCTGGAGGCAGGGTATAGCAATTGACAGTCCCTGTGGTAAACTTCACCCTATGATTCTCCTTTGGGTCCCATTCATGTGACACAGGAGGCTGAACTGAGCCCCTTCCCTCACTTGTGGACTGCAAAATTCCTGGTCTATAATTTTTATGGTTTGGATGTGTGGTGTTCCCCCAAAAGGTCACATGTGAGACAGTGCAGGAAGGTTCAGAGGAGAAATGACTGGATTATAAGAGTCTTAACCCAATCAGTGAATTAATCTCTGATAGGAATAATTAAAATGGTAGGATGTGAATTGAGGAGGTGGCAATGGGGTCATAACTATGGGGGTTATATATTTTGTGTCCAGAGAGTGGAGAGTCTCTCTCTCTCTCCTTCCTGATTATGTGAACTTGCTCTCCTCTGACACACTTTTCTGCCATGATATTCTGCCTCACCTCTAGCCCCAAGGAATGGAGCTGACCTTCCACAGACTAAGACCCCTGAAACTGTGAGCCTTCAAATAAACTTTTCCTCCTTTAAAATTGCCCTCACACCATTTTCCCACCCACTGACCCCTTCCAGGACTCTCTCCAGCCTCTGCAGCAAAATGGTGGATATTAGCACACCAAGCAGAGATACCTCAGATGTAAACAAGCACGCAAAACCCTTGGTCAGGTCTTTCAGGTCTTGACTGTTATCCCTGAATGTAAGCAGTCACATCCAAGTTGGTGGCAGCAGCTGCGGCTAACCTGTAGGCACTTTGATAATGAGCCTCTAGTCTCTGGCAGGTGTCCCTAAATGGAAGCTGCCCCAACTAAAATGGTGGTGGCAGTGGCAGCAATGGTGGCAGAGGCATAGCAACACATTGGTAAATGGGGAGCCACAGTGTGAAGGCTTGTTTTTATTTTACATAAGACATTGAGAGTATAACCTGAACATTTTCATAAAAATTGTTTCTTCTTTCATGTTCTAAGTTCCAAGAATCTACAAGATATTTTACGAAGTTTCTATAAGGAAAATTGAAGAAACTCAGAAAACATGAGATAAAATCAATACATTTAATCTGATTTGTCAATCAACTGATGTTTTCTTTTTTCTTCCCCTTCCTTTTGTTTCCCAGTAAGAAACACCAAAAGTTCAGAACAAGAAAAGTACAAGGAATTATTTTGTATATAATGTTTGTCTTATCATACTACAACAATAAATGTAACTGCTGGAGAATGACTCTCAGCCTTAAGGAAGCACAGCTCACAGTAGTGAACTTCACTTCTACCTGTATTTCCTGTTCAGGAGCTAAGGATAATCCATAGTCAAAATGATTTTTAAAGTGTCAAGAAATAAAAGCAAGAATCAACAACTGGGATAGATTCAAACTTAAAAGCTTTCTCTCAGCAAAGGAAACTATCAGAAATGTGAAGAGAGAGACTACAGAGTGGGAGAAAATCTTTGCCAACCATACCTCAGATAGAGTGCTAATTTCCAGAATCTATAAAGAACTCAAAAAACTCTACACGAAGAATACAAATAATCCAATCAACAAATGAGCTAAGGAAATGAACAGACACTTCACAGAAGAAGATGTACAAGTAATCAACAGATATATGAAAAAATGTTCAACATCCCTAGTAATAAGGGAAATGCAAATCAAAACTACCCTAAGATTTCATCTCACCCCAATTAGAATGGAGATTATCAAGAATACAAGCAACAATAGGTGTTGGCGAGGATGTGGTGAAAAAGGAACACTCATACATTGCTGGTGGGGTTGCAAATTAGTGCAGCCACTCTGGAAAGCAGTGTGGAGATTCCTCAGAAAGCTTGGAATGGAAACACCATTTGACCCAGCTATCCCACTCCTTGGCCTAAACCCAAAGGACTTAAAATCAGCATACTACAGAGATTCAGCCACATCAATGTTCATTGCTGCTCAATTCACCACAGCCAGATTGTGGAACCAACCTAGATGCCCTTCAGTTGATGAATGGATAAAGAAACTGTGGCATATTTATACAATGGAATATTACTCCGCAATGAAGAATGATAAATTTATGGCATTTGTAGGCAAATGGTCGAAATTGGAGAATATCATGCTAAGTGAGATAAGCCAATCTCAAAAAACTAAAGGACGAATGATCTCGCTGATAAGTGGATGAGGACATATAATGGGGGGTGGGAGGGGCTAGCATTAGGTTTAGGGTTAGGTTTAGAGTTAGGCTAAGGAGAGCGGTAAGAATGAAGGAAAGAAGGACTGTGTAGAGGGAAAAGAGGGGTGGGAGGGGTGGGGGGAGGGGAAAATAAAATAAACATCATTACCCTATGTAAATGTAAAAAAAAAATAAACCCCCCCCCCAAAAAAAATAAAGTGTCAACTGCCCTCACCCTTCAGAAGGACCTATATATTTAAACTCATCAAAACAACTCCATGCAAGAAAAGAATGAAGAATCAGCAATAGATATAAAATACCATATATATATATATATATATATATATGTATATACATATATATATATATATATATGTGAAAAATAATTAAAACTTGAAAATGTCAAACTCCTAGAAGAAGCATCAGTGAAATATCCTCATGTTGGCATTAGGAATACTTGTTTTTTATGTCACTTCAAAATCTAAAGCAACAAAAACAAAAATAACCAAAAGGGACAGCAACAATCTAAGAAGCTTCTACACAGAAAATGAATTATAATATAAGAAATACTTGTAAACCATAAAACTAAGAATGGGTTAATACCTCAGATAAATAATAAACTAACACAACAAGAAAGCAAAACAAAGCAACAAGCCAACTGAAAATTATGAAAATGTCCTTAATAAGATTTTTCACATAATGGGGGGTGGGAGGGGTTAGTGTTAGGGTTAGAGTTAGGTTTAGGGAGGGGGCAAGAATGGAGGAAGGAAGGACTGTATAGAGGGAAAAGAGGGGTGGGAGGGGTGGGGGGAAGGGAAAAAATAACAGAATGAATCAAACAACATTACCCGTTGTATATTTATGATTACACAAATGGTATGCCTTTATGCCATGTACAAACAGAGAAACAACATGTATCCCATTTGTTTACAATTAAAAAAAAAGATTTTTCAATATAATATACTTTTGAAACATGTATCAATGAAGCAAGTTAAAAATTAAAGCATCCCATCTACACAGTAATGGCATAAACACAGACACACAGCTGAATGATATAGGTCTATGAAAAAAACTTCTCACTTGAGGTTAAATGATGGTTAGCAAGGGACACAATTCAATGGGAGAGAGGAAAAGCTTTTCAGCAAATTGTGCAGACAAAATCAGGTATCCATAAACACATGAATTAAGTTGAATAATTAACTTGATCCATGTATAAATGACAACTCAAAATCATACAAAAAAATCGTAGACCTAAGGGTAAGAACATAAATTGAATAAGAAAACACAAGGAAAAGTTTCATGACATTGGATTTGACAATTATTTCTTGGATATGACACTAAAACCAGTTTCAATAACAGAAAAAAAAAAAAAAGCACTAAATTTAAAACCATTGTGTTTCAAAAAGTATAAAAATCTCTATCAACAGAGTGAAAAAGCAACCCAATGGATGGGACAAAGTATTTGCTAGTCACATATATGAAATTGCTAATTCTTTTTATTCCTTTTGATTGATTTCCCCACAGTATTCTCAATAGCCTCTCTGTGTGTCAATTTCATAGATGGTAGAATTTTCACAGTTCTACCAAGTCATGGACTTTTTAATGCTTTTTTTCTTTTATTTTGTATTTCACCTCAGTCTGATAGGCCTCTAGCTTTCTGCTTCAGCTCACTACACAGCCTTCATTGATTTAGAGCATCTGTGGAGCCTTCTCCAGTAGACACTTCAAAACATTGCTTATGTCTTGTTATAGTCTGTTATATTTGTATATAGCTACTTCTAATTATCTTGGAATACAGTTTAACTGAAGTGTTTCTCCATTTCCTTAGTTTTCATGTTTTTTAGCATTTTTATGGGTAAATTTAATGTTTTTTTTTTTTTAAGAAAATAAGTCCATGAATATGTGACTTTTAGTAGAGGTTCATATAACATGTAAGGTCATATATTTGGTCTTTAAAAATAGGAAAAGCACACTGCATAAATAGAAGAAATATGAATTGTAAGAATAAGCATTTTTTTTCTGGTATATTCACTGTTCAGATCAAGATAAAGAGCTCTACAAACTTCCGTCATACATCTTCCAAGTCAACACGTCTTTAACTTCTAGCAAGGTGACTGTTACTCTTCAGTCCACCATAATAGTTTCCTTGTTCCTGGATTGGAAATTCACATAGATTGAAGGAAGCATGCTTTTATTTCTGGCTGTTACATGCAGCCAAGGATAATCTTCATTTATACATGTTTCCTCTTGCCAGTGCTGTGCTTTCATATACCTTCATGTTTCTGTCCAGGATAACATTCTGTCAGCAGAACTATCTTTGTTTTTTGTTTTTACACCCTACTGCTGATTACTAATTATTTTGTTTTTTTAAACATATGTTTGAATATTCTTTCTGCCTAATTTCTCTCTCTTTCTGTAAGACTACATATTCTTAAATTAACTATTCAGATGATTTGTTTCTAATTAGAAAGATTGCACATTCTCATCTTCTATGTATACTTTACCACTCAGTTTTTGGCTTTAAAAAATTATGCTTAAATTCCAGATTCTTTCCCAGTAATACAATCCATTGCTTTATTCAAGGAGTCATACAACACAACAGTTGAGGGAGCAAAGGCTTAGGCAGCCAAGAACAAGCAGAGTGTTGCAAAACAATGGTTAACTCCATCTTTCCATCTTTTCCTTTTGATTAAAAAAAAATACTTAATGGTTCTTAAAATGGCATTTCTGCACACCTTCTCATTCCCTATGCACTTTATGGAATAATACCACATGCAGTGGCAGAACAAATAGGAGTAAAAACAGGAATCACGAGGGAAAGAGCATTAACAGCGGAGCTCCAGAAGTCAGCGGTGCAGGGAGCCTCACCCGGGAGGTTCCCAGCAGGGTTGGGGCTCAGGAGAAGCACAGTGTCCAAGAAGCCGGGTTGCTTTTCTCCTGCAGACTCTGGTACATCTGATTCTCTTCTCCTGCACGTGCTGGATGCACTGGCAGAGCCACAGGTAGGGAAGCCCAGGCGGCCTTCTGGCGGGTGCCCTGGACGTCTACGTAGCCCATACCGATGAGGACAGCTGTCCTGCTGTCTGGAATTCAGATCCTGCACCCTGGTCGGATCTTCCAAGTGAGGCTCTGATGAGATGGTCTGCCACCTCTCTGGTCCAGCCTGAATCTCCTGGTCCTGCCCAACACGCGTAAACTCGGCTTTGCCTGCAGCAGGGTCCTTCCCAGGAGCTGGGCTTCACAGACACTGGGCTGCCTGTCGCAGGGCATTCTGACGTCACAGACACTGGACTGCAGGTTGCGGGGCATTCTGACGTCACAGACACTGGACTGCGGGTCGCTGGGCAATCTGACGTCACAGACACTGGACTGCGGGTAACTGGGCATTCTGACGTCAGAGACACTGGACTGCGGGTCGCTGGGCATTCTGACGTCACAGACACTGGGCTGCGGCAAGCGCGGGAGCGCCACGAACTTCCTGTTCTAAAGGAGCGACGCCCAGTCCGGCGGACCGAGGCTGCGCCTCCAGCTCGGGTCATGGCAGCTCCAGCGCGGCTGTCACCTGGGGCCTAGCTTTTCTCACTCCAGCGACTTCAGAGCCTGAGCAAAACGGCGGTGTCCCGAAGTGGAAGGAGCAGAAGCGGGTAGGGCGCTGGTGGCACGTAGGGTGACGTCAGCTCGTCCTCCAGCGGCCCCGCCCCTCCTGAAAACTCCGAGGCCATAATGCACCTGTCCTGACCCAGGCAGCCTCGCTGCTGCTCCTTGTGAATCTCCGCAGAACACACTGGAGGGTTCCCTGTGCTCACCATGGGATTTATCATCTTGGAATGGGCGGCATGGCCTCGCAGATGATCACCTAATTCTGTAAATTTAAATCTTTTATTTCTACTATGGCATTAGCCCATCTCAGGTGTATGTGAAGTGAATGTGGATATATATTGCTTACCGCAATGTGGAAAATCAGTCATTTTCAACCGTCTAGTTTGATAATGAAATGCTCACCATCATTTTTCCAGTTTTTCCTTCATTTCTAAGTTTGGGTAATCATGAACATGCATTTATTGATTGATCTAGAGGTTAATTATGTGCATTTTAATAGCAAAGCCTGCATCTCTGTGGTAAAATTTAATTATAAAGGAACATGACTAATAATAATAAACCCATTTGAACAAAAGTGAAAATAAAATCAAAACATTGAAAAGTGAGTTTATAATGAACTCAGAGTGCTGTGGATGAAGTCAAGAGCAGATGACCTCAGTTGCATAGAATACTTGAGTCAATGTTCTCTGGCCATTTTCATCCCATTGAATTCTCCAAATTTGTGTTCATTGAAATTCTGGCTTCACTCAAAAAGAAGGACTCCCTATGGAGTAAGAATGCAGCTGAGCTTTGGAAGTTGAATGGACCTACTTACAACATTGGGAGTGAGCTGAACCTTAACACCAGACTAGGTTTTTCATTGGATCATTGGTTGATGTCTGAACTGGGAAATATGATTGAGTAGCTAGGATAGAAATGGAGAGCAAACCTGCAACATTATTGCACCACCACCACCACCACACCCCAAAATGCTACATTTGACTATCCTTCATGTATGTCTGATACATGGTCCTTGGTCTCCCAATACACCTCCTGCTGATCTTCCGAGCCCCAGATTTTCGTGATGGTCCCGTTCTTCTTAACTACATGGTCTCTCCTGAATGAAGATCCTCTCCTAAATGATACAGGTATATAATTGGGCAGAATCTAACTTTGAAATATTGCATGTGCTCTATTGGGTTAATTTGGGATGTACAACATGACCTAAGGCATATTTGAACAGGAAGTTCACTAACCATTGTGGCATTATGGACCTGGAGTTCTGCATGATGTCCTAATTCTTCATAAGCTTGCAACCAAATCTGGCCCTAACCTGGAAATCCAAGCAGTGGTCCCTTCAAGTCTGTGATTCTTCCCAAGCCATACCTCTCAGATTCTGTCCATTTGGTTCCTAGATCTAGCTCAGCCCCAAGAGCATTTCCTGCCCAATATGTGAGCCACCGGTGTGGTGTTGTGTCAACAGCTGACTATTCCTCTGTGCCCTTCATGTCCTCATTTACTACTCTCTGCCCCAGATCTGTGGATTCTTATTTTTATTGGAGGAGGGATCCATGTTTGTGTTATTCTTGTTATTTTTATCCTCTCTAAATTCCCCATGTTTTTTTGTTTATTTTCATAATCCAACTTTGCAATTTAAATAAGGCCCTTTTTCTTGCAACATGCTCTGACTGAACTTCTAAACCATATAGACACTTGACCTGTTCTTTGAGTAATTTCTCATACCATGTAGGTATTTGAAAACCTCAAAACTGAAGAGTCTTCTCAACTATTTTCTTTATAACAGTAATATTCAGTGGTACACCTCCCCCATACTGGATAAGGGTATGTGCTAGAAATAGTGGAAGTAGGAAGAGTAAGTAGGGGAGAGAAACACTGTCTACATAACCCCAAATATTTTTTTTGCTGCATGTATGCTATCAACTGACCAACCAAAAACAAAACCACAGTAGAAAAAGAAAGCATGTTAAAAAATGCATGAGTTCTGTATTGCCACAAGCCATCCTCAGCCTTAATTGTGTGACTGTGACCATAGATTTATGTAATCATTGCCTGTGTGCAGGTCAGGAAGATTAAGATGAGCTATGAGTCATGTCTCTTGTCTGCTGTGCCTGGCTGTTCCAAGGGCAACGTTACCCTCTTCATTCTGCTGCTGCTTAGGTCAGAGAAGGAATACAGGAGTGGCGAGTCTAGCCAAGACACTCCTTGTGGAGAGGCATTAGTTGTGACCTAGTATCCTGGTCCTCTTACCTCTTCTTCTCAAACAGAGAATATATTGTGCTTCTATGGAGTGAACAGAGGGGGCAGCTGGTCTACCTCAAGCAGGGTGGTTTTTGTTCAGAGCTGTACCACTGTGTGAGGAAGTTGTAAGCCTTCATGGCAGTAATACACTCCAGCATCCTCAGCCTCCACCCTGCTGATTTTCAGTGTGATGTTTGTCCTGATCCACTGCCAGGAGAACCTGTCTAGGACCCCAGAGGCCCTGTTGGAAGCCTTATAGATCAGAAGCCTTGGAGACTGGCCTGGTCACTGCAGGTACCAACTGAAATAACTCTCGCCATCATTGTAGAGGAGGCTCTGACTGGACCTGCAGGAGATGGAGGCTGGCTCTCCAGGAGTGATGGGCAGGGAGAGAGGAATCTGGGTCATCACAGTATCCACATTGTATCCTGTAATTGTGACAAAAGCACATGGTTATATACAAATGTTGTAATTTTGTTTTTTTCTTTTGTCATGTATTTCTGGCTAAACATTTTTTATGGCTTTGGTTCATATTGTAAAAATATTTGATAAAAGATAACAAATAGTTGCAAAGCATAAAAAGTCTTCTGGAAATCTATGTTATCTCCCTACATCAGTGTCAGTGTCTTCACCTGATCACAGGTCTTTCCTTATTCTGGATTCTTCCTCTTCCTCACAGATTTAATGAGCACATGCACTCCTGGGAGACAGGAACTGCACATTGCCCACTTTTACAGAGGATGCCTGGTCAGCAGTGGTCCTCAGAGTCACCCTCCCTCCCCATTCTCCTTCCTTGTGCCATTACCTGGCATCCAGAGCATCAGCAGCCCCAGGAGATGAACAGGGCACCTCATTTTCTGAAGTTTATGTGAGGAGTCCTGATCAGTCAAGGAAAGGCTAGTGCTGAGCTTTTATCTCAGACTTGCAGAAAGGTCCTCCCCAGGGAGCAGTATGCAAATCCCCTGTTGAGTTCAGCAGATAGGAATTGAAAATAAAAGGCTGTGGCTCTCTCTTGTGAGGATATGACATCAAATGTTTCTTCTGTTTGGAGGAAACTCTATGAAGATCACATGGTGCATGTGGTCTGCCCCATATCACAGCATCAGACCCAAGGACATGGGGTGTGCCTGCAGGTCACTCTAGAGTCAGGGGTTGGATAGAGCATATGGGACCCTGCTTGGCCCCCTCCCAGCTACTCTAGAGAAGCACACAGGATGCACCCCTTCTGGTATTGTGCTTCCAGGCTTTATCCAGTAACAGCATAGACTGGAGCTAATTGAAGATGATCTTACCAGGTCAGCAGTTTCAGAATACTAGCAAGAAGGGTTAGAAGTGGTCTTTTTGTGGGACCTAATCAATTAAGATTGGCAGACACTCAGGCTTAAAGAACTTGACAGGGAGAAAAAAAACTTCTATTTCTTGTAGGTAGAAAGTTAAGAGGTTTTTTTAAAGCGGGAGGAAATTAAATCAGGAGGGAACTTATACATCATGGTGTGAATATAAAGTCACATGTACCAATATGTACAATCTAGTAAATGTCCTGTCTTACCTCACTGCACCTGATTAATCAAAGTATTTATTGATAATTTGCTCTGGTCAATAGGATGAAAAAAATATTTTTATTTGTTTGTGTTGTTTCTAAGTTGTATTTAAGGAATTCTCTCCTTTCATACTCTCTCTCTCCATGCAGACTCAAGTCACTCAGGACTCTTGTTTCTTCCCCATCCTCTGTGAGAACCTGTGTTTCCCACTGGCTGGTGTGTGGGGCCAGGGGTCCTCAGCTGAGACCTAGATTCCTTCCACTGGAACAGCAAGAACTGCACCCACTATTTTAATGAGCAAGTGTCACCTGCAGCCATGAGAGTCATTCTCCTGGATCTTTATCACCAGAGACACTAAGAAGAGGGTTCTCTGTGAATGGGATGGGGAGAAGAATGCTTTCCATTCCAGTGTGCATAAAGTGTCTCTTCTTTGAAAGGAGAAGGCCATTGGCAGGTATTTTATCTTCCGGAGGCTGCACATACTATAAGGAAAAGCACTGATGTATATTGACCCTAATGATGTGAATGCATATTCCTCTTCTACCCAGGAAGTCTGATTGCACAACAATTACCAATTAAGGCAAAAAGGGGATAAGGTGGTTCTTCACATGCAGATAGTAATCACAAGTGTTTGATGTTCAATAATAATGTCGCTGAGGGTATTACACCAAGACAAAAATTTTACCCTTTGTTTCTCATTTAATAACATTTCAAATTCAGTAAACCAAATTTGTCTTAAATACAAACTTAAATTACAGTATTACTCATAACTATAGCTCAACAGCCCTAAAATTTTGTAGAGATAAATGAAGAGGAAATGAGAAACCTGTTTTAAAAAGTTGTCCAAGGTTAGCATTTCAGAGAGAGAAATGGAAGCTGAGATGCAAATTGACTGGTCTTCCAAGTAGCAATACATTCTCAAATAAACTATGGAATATAGAAAAAACATTGACCAGAAATTGTAACAATGTAACTTTGTATAGACAACTGTTCTTGAGTGGCTTCTAGGGTGTTGTTCATGTAAGGACCAGATGGAATTAAACACAACAGAGACAAGGAAGTTAATTAAGTCAACGTTAATGTCCTCCCAAACTACAGGGGCAGGTGGGGTTGTGAAAGTAGGAGCAAAATGATCTAAAATGTTCTGGACCTCCTGTCAGTGGCATGACTGACCCCTGCATCCAGAAGGGCAGCAGGAAGTCTTCCTGGTTGCTCCAGGGAGGATGTGGTGGCCATTCCCAGGGGCCTGTGGGTCCTGAGCCTCAGTGGGAGGGATGACAGCACTCTGCAGCTGTACTGGCCATGCCTGGTTCTGTTTGCACAGGACAGGTGCCCGTGCTGTGACGGAGGCCTGCATGGCCTCCTCCAAGGCTCTGCACATCCCCACTGAGCTCAGCCTGATGTCCACCATCCTGTGGGCCCCTCAATTCTCCTGCTGCACCAAGAGCCTGAGCCTCTCTGGGGACTTGTGTTGTGGGTGGCTACCCCTGCAGGTCCTGGTGAGTGTGCTGCTCACAAGAGGGTGGGCGAAGCCCCAGCCATATACGTAACACTGTGTGAGTAGGATCAGAAGAATCATGTCTGGACATGAGACCACACTGTGAATGGGAAGAGGAACACCCTCTGAAGCTGTCTACGCATGGGTCACAAACCACGGGCCATACAGCATTTATTTCCATTTGATCTGTTTGGTTTAGGTAAAAATTTAATCAGACTCACCAGGGAATCCATTATCTTAGCATAAAATCATCCCTAATATAGTTTATTTCCTTCTCTGAAATTATCATTGTCTTATCTACTACTTCAAAAATGTTTTAATCCAGTCATAGCATGCCATGAATACAACTGGCATGCTCATTATCAATTCAGAAATCTTCTTAGGGCTCTATTTTAAGCAGAATTGTTTAAAAGTTTTTATATTCTGTACCATTACTGCCAGAATGTACAAATCAGATTCACTTTAAGGTTCAGACCATATGTTCTGAACAAAATGCCTTTGTATCTTGTTTGCAAACATTTTTTAAGACAATGTAGCACTGACCCCAGATAGGAGAGGTCTCTGGAGAAAGGGTACCAGGGGTTTACAGAGGAGTGGGGAGCTCACTTTGGGACCACTTGGCATTCATGATGGAAAGAATTTCAGCCTGAGCCAGACAAAGGCATAGACAGAGGTCTATTGAGGAGGGAGAGGCACATTTAAGGGAGGATGAGGGCTCTCTTGAGAGTGAGCCGCCCTGCCTTGGCTGGGGAACAGTATTTACACCAGGCTTACCATGGGCAGCCTGGAGGTGGAGCCAGGGTGGAGCTGCACATTTCACCCTGGTGTCCCTGCGCTTGCCTGGCACTCCCTCATTTCACAAGGGCACAGCTAGTGTATGCGCCTGGAGATTTACAACTGTTTTCTGCATCTCCATGGCTTATGGACACTGCCCTTCAGATCCAGTGTTTCTCTGACTCAGGGTTCCCTACAGTCTAAACACCTTCTGAAATTCTAAACCTCAAGGAAAAATAAGACATTTTCATGTCATTTTTGTATTTCCAGTGGTAGTTTGAAAAGTACTATTTTTCAAATCTTCTAGTTTATGCTTTAAAAAAAAAACACAGCACCCAATATTTGAAATTTCAAGAAATCCATTTTTTGTATGACTGACAGGTAACTGACAAAGAGATTTAGCACTAGAATTTTGTGTGTGATACTAATTTAGAAAACCCTATTCACTAGTAAAACACCAAGACTTTCCCTAGTTGACCCTGGCCAGCACCCCTGAGGAAATCCACTGTGGGAAGCCTTCTTTACTGTCTAGGAAGCAGGAATGAGGGGTGAATAGGGGAAGAGGGCAGTGGAACCACGCTGCATGTATGTAAGAAAAATAAAACTCTAAATGCACCTATGAAAAAAGATCCAGTGTTTGGGGCAACAGCAACAAGTGTTGGAACTACAGTGACCAAGTCAGTAAAAAAAGAAAAGTGAACAAACAGTCTGTTCACAAAGTTGAGATATAATGAGAACATTAAGGAGAAAAGGTGAAATGGACAGAGAGGAAAACAGAACTGAAAGAACTAAAAGTCAAACATTTCCTTACAAAATGTTTGAGGAACAAGGAAACACATGCATGTGTAGGGTAGGCCCCCAAAGACTGAAGGTAGGCTCCCTGGCTGAGACTTCTGGCGGACTGTTTTTAGTGTGTAGTCAAGATGATAAACACTCTGATTGAGCCTACGTGCCCAAGGTCAGGAACACTTGCTGTGAGCATGTGCCTATGTGGCTGCTGATGTAACCAGGTGGCATGTGCCTCTTTGTCTGACCTGCATATGAAAAGAATCCTATGGAGTGGCTAAATGGAAATGCAGGAGCTGGGGCTGGGGAGGGACTCTTGCCCCTCTGAATAGAGTATGTGACTGTCCCATGTGCATCTTGCATCCTCTTCCACTGCCAGGATCCTGAATCTGTTTGCCAGGTCCTAGTCTCAACACAACCATGAATTCCTTTCTCATGTGTGTAGTAGCAGTGTCTGGTCTCTGAACATGGTCCTGGCATGGGTGCTTTCCTGTCCTGAAGATGTTATAAATTGACCATGTCATTACCTGCAGACTCTTGGTTGGAAAAGGAAAATCTGGGGTCCAATAACTGTCACTGCCAACATGGCGGGGGCACCATCGAGATGCAGAGTTGAGCATGTGCTGTGGAGTGGGTGAGTAGCTGTTTTCTCCTGGTTGCAGAGGTTGCAGACTCTGTCACTAGTCTCTGTCTGGCTGGTTGTGCTGAGAATGATAATGGCCTCCCAAATAGAGGAGCAGAAAGTGGAGAAGGAGAAGAGTGAAAACTTCTTCCCCCAGAACATGATACCAGATGTTAAAAACCAAACTCAGGACTTCTGGTCTGCGGTGCAGAATACGAGGAGCTTAGAAGTCACCCTGCGCCTCCAGCCCATGAAGAGGTGAGCCACCTGGAGCATCAGCAGGTCTTCAACCTGTCAGAGATGCGAGGTCACAGAGCAACTGCCACCTCCAGACTTGTAAAGACAGACGGGATGGTACACAACACACAATTCACAGGGCAGAATCCCTGAGCAGACACTGTGAGGATCAGTGCAGGGCAAGCAAACCAAACAGCAGCTGGCAAATTGCTGGGAGCTCAGTGTGACCCAGTGCGAGTTAAACCCAGGAGGACCAAGACCTGGGGGCCCAGTCTTCGTGGGTTTTACTCTAGGAGTCCCACGAGATCCTCACAGTGAATATCAAAATGATCCTTCCAGCTGGAAACAGGGAAAGGTAACCAATATAAATAGTTCAAGAGCTTTCTACTCCCCTGAGCAAGTCCCCTTCTCAGGGGAGAGGTGATCTCACCATGATCTTACCTGTCAGGACCTCATCACTCACTTGTCAGGGGGAGGAAAACACTCGACCCCAGACATGCCAGGTCTTTTAATAAGGAGGGAGGTGCTCACCTCGAGCTCCTTCTCACCATCTTCTGTACCTACAGGGGAGGGGGCTCCTGAGAGGCAGCCAGTGGGCATCATGGTCCATAGACACACACTCGGTGACCAATTTGGAACTAACGCCAATCATAAGGCTATAGAATGCAACTTCTCCACACATCTTTCCTGCCTTATTGAAGGACTGTTTATGACATCTCCTTTTAACCAGAACATCATGTCTACTGTCAAAGAAAAAAAAATTCACTCACACACACACACACACACACATACATACACACATGATTTAAAGACACAAAACAAGGATTAAAACCAGAGTCAGATAGGGCAAGAACATTGGAATTATCAGACCAGGAATTCTAGAAAACCAGGATCAGCATGTTAAGAGACGTAATGGGGAAACTGACAAAGGAGAACAGATGTCTCATGTATTCTTTGGTGTAAGTGAAATGAATGTCAGCAATGATATGATGGGCAGGAAGGAGACATGAGGGACAATGACAAACACAAAGTGATATAAAAGGTATTCCATGCAAATAAGAAGCAGAAGAGAGCAAGGTTTACTGCAGTTAGAGCAGGTAAACTAGACTCCTAGACAAAACTGAACAGAAAGGGGGCTGGGGTTGTAGCTCAGTGGTAGAGCACTCACCTGGAATGCCTGAGGCCCTAGTTTCCATCCTCATCACCACATAAAAATAAAATAAATGTATTCTGGTCACCTAAAACTAAAAAATAAATATCTGAACAAAGAATGAAAGAAGGTCATTACATAAAATAAAGTAGTCAATTCATGAAGAAGATACGATTACAAGTGAACATGCACCCCACACTGGAGCACATAACTAGAGAAAGCAAATATTAACAGTTCCACAGGGAAAGGAAAACAACAGTAAAATAATAGCAGGGGACAGGGGACCCCAACATTCAGCAGTGAGCAGACTGAGACCATGGTGCCGTCCAAGTGTACCCAATGGACATCTACCAGACCTCCCTTCCAACAGTGACAGAACACACATTCTTCTCAAGCTCATGTGAACTATTCTCCTGGACCAAGCATATGACAGACCACAAAACAAGTCTGGGCTACTTTAAGAAGACTGAAATCACGTGGAAAAGATTTTCTTCCATTCTGTAGACTCTGTCTTCATGTTATTGATTATTTCTTTCTTGAGAAAAAGCTTTTTAGTTTGAATTCACCTCATTTATTGATTCTTGATTTTAATTTTTGTACTTTAGAATTCTTGTTAAGGAAGTCAGGTCCTAAGCCATTATGGTGGAGATTTGAGCCTACTTTTTCTTCTATTAGGCTCATGGTCTCTGTTCAAGTACCAAGTCTTTGATCCATTTCAAGTTGCATTTCATGAAGGGTGAGAGGGAGTGGATTAATTTCTTTTTATTACATATGAATTTCAGTTTTCCCAGCACCTTTGGTTGAATAGGCTGTCTTTTCTCCAGTGTAGGCTTTTGACACCTTTTTGTAGTGTGAGATAACTATATTTATGTGGCTTTGTCTGTCTTTTCTATTTTGTTCCATTGGTTTATGTGTCTGTTTTGTGCCAATACAACACCATTTTTGTTACTACAACTACTACAACTCTGTAGTATAGTTTTAGATCTGGTATTGTGATGTCTCCTGCTTTCCTCTTCTTCCTAAGGATTGCTTTATCTGTTCTGGGTCTCTTATTTTTCCTAATGAATTCCACGATTGCTTTTTCTAGGTCTATGAAAAATGTCATTGGGATTTTAATAGGATTGCTTTAAATCTGTATAACACTTTTGGTAGAATGGCCATTTTGGCAATATTAATTCTGCCTATTCAGGAGCCTGACAGATCTTTCTAACTTCCAAGGTCTTCTTTAATTTCTTTTTTAGCATTCTGTAGTTTTCATTGCAGAGGTCTTTCACATCTTTTGTAGGAGGATTTCCATGTATTTCATACTTTTTTGAGTCTATTGTGAATGGGGTAGTTTTCCTAATTTCTCTTCTAGTAGATTCATCAGTGATGTATAGAAATGCATTTGATTTATGGGTGTTAATTTTATATCCTGCTACTCTGCTGAATTCATTTGAGATCTAGAAGTTTTTTGGTAGAATTTTATGGATCTTCTAAATATAGAATCATGTCATTGGCAAATAGAGTTTGAGTTCTTTTTCTATTTGTATCTCATCAATTTCTTTTTTCTAATTGTTCTTCCCAGAGTTTCAAGGATGATGTTGAATAGAAGTGATTAAAGAGGACATCTCTGTCCTGTTCCATTTTTTTAGAAGGAACACTTTCAATTTTTCTCCATTTAGAATGATGTTGGCTTTGGATTTGGAATATTTAGTTTTTAGAATGTTAGGGCATGTTCCCATGATCCCTAGTTCTTCCAGTGTTTTGAAAATGAAGAGGTGCTGTATTTTGTCAAATGCTTTTTTTCCATCTATTGAGACAATCATATGATTCTTGTGTTTAAGTCTATTAATCTCCAGGATATATAAAGAACTCAAAAAACTTAACACCAGAAAACCAAATATCCCAATCAATAAATGGGCTAAGGAACTGAACAGACACTTCACAGAAGAAATACATATTGATCCACAAATGTATGAAAAATGTTCAGACTCTTTAGCAATTAGAGAAATGTCAATCAAAACTAATCTATGGCTTCATCTCACTCCTGTCAGAATGGCAATTATTGAGAATACAATCAACAGTAAATGTTAAGGAAAAAGGAACACTCATGCATTATTGGTGGGACTGCAAGTTGGTGCAAACATTATTGAAAGCAGCAGGGAGATTCCTCAGAAAACTTGGAATAGAACCACCATTTGACCCAGCTATCCCACTTTTTCGTTTATACCCAAAAGACTTAAAACCAGTGGACTATAGTGACACAGTCACATGAATATTTATAGCAGCTCAATTCACAATAGATAAACTATGGAACCAGCCTAGGTGTCCTTCAACAGATGAATGGATAAGGAAAATGTGGTATACATGTGTGTGTGTGTGTGTGTGTGTGTGTGTGTATATATATATATATATGATGGAATATTACTCAACCTTAAATAATAACAAAAGTATGGCATTTGCCAGTGAATGAATGGACCTAGAGAATATAATGTTAAGCAAAATAGGCCAATCCCCAAAAAACAAATATCTAATGTTTTATCTGGAATGCACATGCTAACTTAAAATAATTGCGGGGAGTTAGGGAAGATAGCGTCATTGGAATAGGCAGATGGGAATGAAGGAAGGGGAATGGGAATGCGGTTAGGAAGGACAGTATAAAAATTGGACATTACCTATTTGCATACGTGATTATATGTTCTGGTGTGATTCTGCATCATGTAAACCAGAAAAATGAGAAGTTAAACTCCATTTATGTATGATATGTCAAAATGCATTTTACTCTCATGTATAAATAATTAGAACAAATTACTAAAAAAGAGAAGGCTGAAATCACCAAGCATCTTCTCTGGCTACCATGGTATAAAACTAGAACTCCATAGCAGAGAAATTTTACCAAATTCACAAATAGGTAGAGATTTTAAAATGTCCTCCTGACTACCAAATGGTCAGAGAAGGTATGAAATGAATGTTTCTATGCTGAGACAAATGAGAACACAAAAAACACACCCAAGCTTGTGGGGTGGAGAAAAGGGTTTTCAAAGAGGGAGGTTTACAGCAATAACTGTCTTCATTGAGAAGGAGGACAGATGTCCAACCAGCGAGCTTGACACCCAGGGGAAGAGAAGCAGAGACCACCTAAGCCTGGCATTACCATACAGTGTGGTCCTTATGAGAATCAAACTGAAACAAAGAGCGATGAGGAAAATAAGAGAAAAGAAACAAAACTAATCAATGGTTTTATGGGAAGATAAGATTGTCAAACTTTGGCTAGACTAAATAAGAAATGCACTCAGATGAAATTAGAAATAAAAGAAAATATCACACCTGGTAACACAGTAATACAAAGGGTCATAGGAAAGGAGAATGAACAGTTCTGTGCCAACAAATAGGATAACCTAGAAGAAATAGAAAAATTCTAGACACACAGTCACCAGGACTAAGTCAGGAAGAAACGGACCATCTGAATAGACAAAACTCAGGAAGGAGACAAAGTCAGTAATTGAAAATCTCCCCTCAAGGATTTGGTGTAGCTCAGTGGTAGAGGGCTTGCCTGGTGAGCGACAGGCCCAGGGTACTATCCCAAGGACTTCAGGAAGGAAGGCAGGGAGGAAAAGAAATGATCTATCAATGAAACTCTCAGGATTCAATGGCTTCACTGTTGATTTATCGAATATTTAAAATATTGTGGTTCTGGGGATTGAACTCTTGGCCTTTGCATGCTAGGCAAGTGCTCTACCACTGAGCTATACCCCCAGACCCTCAAATATTTAACTAAAATCAATCCTTAAACTCCACCAAAAAATCGAAGAGGGGGAACACTCCCAAACTCTGCACTTGTGTGACCCATAGACTGTTTTGAAAGCTGCACTGCCCGAGTCCAGGGCTGACATCCTGCAGCGTCCACCACATTCTACCCATGGAGTGTGAAAACTGAGGCCTCCCACTGGAGAGAGAGAGGCCACCTGGAGGAGAGGGCACCCAGCTGACAGCCACAGCAACCACCACATGTGTGAGTGCAGCAAGGGGCAAGTGGGAGGGCTGTGGGCAGGTCCTTCCCATGAGGAGTGTTCTGTCTCTGGTGCTGTGAAGCAGAGCTTCTGCACATTGACAGAAAAAACAAACACAGTTTGAAGTCACCCACTACCCCCCAGTTGGCCTGCCACTAAGAGGAGAATTCAGGAACCCTGGCTGAAAGCTAACTGCCACTGTGAGGCAGGTGGTTGAGGTCAACAGGAGCCTCCAGCCTCGCTTACCTGCTGTGGGCAGATGCATGCAGCAGCCCAGGCACAGCTGCAGAGAACCAGCGGCCATGCCACAGAATCTCAGCCAGGAATAAACCATCGTTCCACCTCAGAGGGTCGAGGGGCTCCAATATGCACTGATAGATAAAGGAGGCCTCAATCAATAAACCCCTTTGCATCTTCTCCCTGTTCATGTCAGGCGTAATGCAAGTTAAACACTGTTCCACCTGCCCCTGCCTCGCCAGGTGGGAAAGTGCAGCTCTGAAGACATGTGCAGCTGCAGAAAGGGCTCCTCACCCACCTCAGGCTGCCCTCCTGCTGGAAGCAGGTGTCTGCACCAGGGCAGGGTCAGGAGCACAGAGGGGCATTTCTGCTTGGGCTCTGTCACTGTGAGAGGCTGGCTGAAGTGCTGCTGACAGTAAAACACCCCGACATCTTCAGCTTCCACTCCATGGATGGTGAGGGAGAAGTCAAAACCAGAGCCACTGTCCCAGATCCGAGAAGGGGTTCCAGCTGCCCTGGCAGAGGCCCCAAAGATGAGCAGCCTGGCAGCCTGCTCGGGTCTCTGTTGGTACCAGGCCACCGAGGTGCCTACCTCCATGCTGCTTCTACAGGTGATGGAGACAAAGTCACCTGGAGAGGCTGCCAGGGTCTCTGGAGACTAAGTCAGGGTGATCTTCCCCCTGCAGCCTGCAAGGACACCACATCCAGGATGCTCAAAGGGTTACTTCTCTCAAAGGATTGTTAGAAAAGCAGAGCCTTTTCTAACCTCAGGGGGCCCGAGTCAGATTCAAAGCTGTTCCTGCCTCTGCCTCCTTTTTAGCCTTGGAGACTCTTCCTTGGTTTCCTAATAGTCAAAACAACTCAACCTATTACACTACCACTTCCAAAGCGCACTTGAAATCATTATCTCAGGGTCTAGAATAAACTCCCAGCTTAAAGACTTCAGAGTGAATTGCTTACCCTGAAATTCCATCACCAGGAGGCAGAAGAACGGGACCAGGAAGTTCATCTTGCAGTGTCCACAGAACCTCCTGCTTCTGGACCTAAGACAAGGGTTTGGGACTTGGTAGCTGGTTATAAGTCCATGTACTCTGGAGTTGGCACTCATGCTCGGGTATTAAAAATGCACAGGTGGTCTTTGAACTTATTTGCATATCTGATGACCTGAAGCAGAGATATTCTCCAGGGTCCTCCAGGACAGGCAGGCCCACTCCCCCTGCAGCGTCATGGAGATGATATGGTTCCCATGGGAACTGCACTGCGTGGGACAAAGATGCTGCCAGTCTACAGACTCCTCTCCAGAAGACAGGGCTGAGGTCACCCAGAGCCAGCCTGACACCTGCAGCGAGCTCCCTGTGCATTCTGCTCTCATGAAGGTGAGGTCAGCTCTGCTGCTTCTCCAACAAGATGCCAAGCTAACAGAAGGCCAGCAATTAGGTGTCCAGAGGGTCCTGCAGTACAGTAGAGCCTTCTGGGCCCATTGGCCTTCTTCATCACTGGACTCTGGCAAGAGAGAGTCCTGTAACTTCCTGAACTTCACCCCAAGTGGAACAAAGCAAGAAGTTAGTGGAACATGGATCTTTCAACAGTCCTCAGGAATAGATGATGGCATAGGAGGGACAGGTGGACACAGACTGGATTTTGAGTTACAGATCAGAGACAGTTGGATATTATATTGCTAAATTAAGAATATCTCCTATCAACTGAGAAGAGTTAGGACAAGAAAGCTAATTCTAATTCAAACACTTAAAAGCATTTCAAATGACCTGATCAAATTAACTAAGAAAAATACAACCAAAATTATAGTCAGCTTTATACTTTGGAAGTCTAGTGACATCACATGCCCCCAACACATGTACCATCCATGAGGCGAGTGCTGTTTGGACAGGGGTCACCCACACCCTCCCGAGGCCTGAGTTAGTTCTACAGGACCTTGAAGACAATCCAAGGTCTGGGCAGGAATGTCCCAGGAGTGTTCTCTGTGGAGACTACTTCTCTTCCATGGTGGAGGTCCATCATGGCTATGTCCATCCTCTGCATAGTAAGGGGACAGAGCAGGACATTCAGGCACTCTTCCTAGGCGACCCCCTCCAGAGCGTAGATACCGTTGGGAAGTGAGGTCCTTGGTGGCCATGAAGGAGGAAGCTGAGAGGGAGAGGAGGGAGGGACTGGTGTGTGGACATGGAGAGTTGGTTCTTCAAGGTCCAGGAGGCTGAGTGTGGGGCCAGCAGGGCAGGTCCTCCCCTATGCTGGCCCGCCTTGTGCGGAAGTGCCTGGCTGATGTGAATGCAGGATCTTTACATGGAGAGGTGATCCTGGATGAACCAGGTGGGCCTGAGTGCAGCCACAGGTGTTCTCATAACAGAGAGGGAGGTCTGACACAGAAGAGGAGAGGCCATGTGAACACAGAGGCAGACAGTGGGGGAATGTGGCCACAGCCAGGGAAGCTGCAGCCTCCAGAAGCTGGAGACCCAGGGAGCAGACTCTGCCCAGAGCCTGCGCAGGAGCCCTGCCCCCCATGCCCTGGCCCTGCCCTGGACCGCAACCCAGCCTTGAAATCCAAAAGCCTGATCGACTCTGCTGTTTGAAGTCAACAGCATTTTAATAACATGTTACAACAGCCCTAGGTGGCTGACAGACAGGGCTCAGAACACCCCAGACTGAAGTTGCCAAGGCCATTTGTGATCTCATCTGACTTTCCAATGCTGCACATAAATGGATAGAAAGAGGTTTCTATGGTGGGAAAATGCACATTTTCCCCAGAGTATGTAAGACACCAAGCAAGACCTCACTGCCCCAGATGTGCAGAAGACAGACAGGTGCACACCATCAGTGGAAGTTGTAGGCAAAGGGAAAGGACTTCATTGCAGGTTAACTAACATGGAGACAGGCAGACAGCTCATATCTACATCTCCCCTTGGCCAGTGAAGACTTCTAAGATCTTTGGGGAGTCGATGATGTCTTGGGTGGTCTTGATTGGATATAGGTATATCTTCGAAAGTTTTCACTGCTGCTTTTCTGTGTTATGATTTCACAGCCAGCAACCCAGCTCTTGATTTTAGTGTGCAGAGCTTCCAGCCCTGCATCTAAGCTTCTGTTGGTTTGAGGATTTAATTCTACCCAGCATAGCACCATCCTTAGGTCAGACTTCTAGGTGCCTCCCAGGACATGTTCTTTAAAACATCCACATGACAGCTGGAAATGAGAAACTACTTTAAAATGCTAGCAGTAGGGGAAAGGGGTCCACTCCACTTTGATTGAATGATTAGGAGGCAGGGGCTTGTGGATGTTCGGTAGAGGTGGAGAAGCAAAAATACTCGGGGAGGTCAGTGCCTGTGGCTGACAGTTGTCAAAGTCAGGATGCTGCCTCCCGTGGAGCCTGGGACAGGGCTCTCATTCCTGTGATGATTTCACTCTGAGAATGGGGCGCAGGTCCTTCAGAAGGCTTCTGAGTTGCAATGGTTTACATTTGCAACTGTAGGCCTTAGTAAGTGCCCAGCAGGAGGCTTGGCCTAGAGACATGCTTGGCTCCACATAACCAGATAACACTGCAAATACACTGAGGACTTTTAGTTAAAAATGAAAACTCACTGGGGATATCTTAAGGAGCATCTTCATCCTAAGATGTTCAAGGGTGCATAAAACTGCCCTGGGCACTTTCTCTAGTATGTGTATGTATCTCATGGTCCATGGTATGGTCCACTCAGGGCAACCTCAGGATCCTTAGTGCTCCATTCACAGCTGAGAGGACATTCACAGGGTGGGCATTTGCCCAGTCACATGGAAGGCAGGGGCAGAGAAGGGTGCTGTCAGAGCTGTCCCCAGCCTGCCTCCTGAGATGGCCTGAGACCTTCAGAGCCTCCTGGTGGACCACAGCTGGAGTGAGATTGGTGCCTTAGTGGAAGAGGCACAGGCCCTGAAAACAGCTCAGCTACTGACAGAGTGACATCTGTCCAGACCTGCCAGGCACCATGGCCAGGGCAGTGTGAGCCAGCAGGAGCTGCAGCCAGGCCTGGTTTCTGCTGCTGCCAGGCTGGGACATATTGGTCCTCAGGTAGGCCCTGCAGAGAGGAGATCCTCTCTCCTTGGATAGAAGGAGGGAAATGAGAGACCGGGTCCATTTTAGGACTCTACCAGCCTCTAAGTCAGAAGTAACATGAAGACCTCAAACATGAACAGCAAGCAAGTGCTCATTCCTTGTGAAGTTATTCTGGTCAGAGGCAAAACAGATGGACAATATCCTGTGCAAGGAAACATCATGTCCACACATTAAGGATGAGGGTTCTCCTTCCTTATGAGTCAGAGCAGCAGGAGAGGGAGGAGCCAGGAAGGCCCATGTCCATGAGGTTGGTCCTGAGGCTGCTCCTGCTCAGGGAGGGCCAGGATGCTGGATTAATCTGGGACTGCCACATGGAGACACGTACCCTGGTCTCAGTGGCTCAAAGAGGACAGATGTGTCTTCTCAATGTTCTGGAGACTAAAGGTCCAAGATCAAGGGGCAGCAGATCTGTTTAGTGGTTCCTTCTTTCTGTGTTCTCACAGGCTTCTCCTTGATGTCTGAGAGTGCTGGAGAGATCTCCCTGGAGACAGAGCTCACTGGGCCTCTACTCAGAAGGACACTGCTCCTGTGGGATCAGCATCACCTGGGTGACCTTGTTTAACCTCCATTCCTTCCTATATGTCATTTCTCCAAACACACCAACAATACAATGGCATCAACATATGTATGGGGGCAGCATTATCAACACTTAAGAAGTGGCCTTAGTGACCCACTGGAGGCAGATGCAAAGTCAAGGCTGGGCTTCCAGTCTCAGAGCACTACCACAGAGAAGTTCTGCCCCACAACTCAGCTCCCTGGAAGCTCCTCCACACTCTCCTGGACACACAGACCCACCCCCAACTCAAGCCTGTGGTTATCCCCGTAGGTAAGGGGCAGTATCACTATTACTTACTAGTATTTCCAAGATCAAGGTTCTCTTTGCAAATCGCGGTCTGTTCTCCCACCTACTGGTGGATCTGCGGCATTGCATGTGACAGGGGAGAGCTGAGCCCAAGGAGGCTTCAGAGTCTCTTCTCTGTTCCTGAGGGAGCTCATCCTATTGCATCTGTCACCAGCAGGATTCTGTAGAGAGCTCAAAATGATCCCTCATCTGATGCAGACATCAAGTTGAGGACACGAGACTAACAGAAAAGTCCATATCCAGAAATGGTAATAGTCCGGGGACAGTTAGGGCCTGGGCACTGATCCAAGTGAGATGCCACAGGAGTGGATTCACAAAGGCTCCTGAAGGCATCATGGCAGGGCTGGCAGGAGCCCTGTTCTCCTGGTCTAGAGCTGTCAGCCTAGTCCCTACCATTCCAGAAGCCTTTCAGAGCTGACGCTAGACCACAGCAGCTACACCAGCTGGGGAAGGACCAGAGGGCACCAGGGCTGTGCCCAGAGGCTGGGGAGGATTCTGTTCAGCACCATGAATGATCTTGTGAGCCTTTCAGACCAACACTGGCCATCAGAACCACCTGCCATGATGAAGAGATCTATATCTGAGCTGTCCCACACATGGCCACACAGTCCTTTGAGACTAAGCACTGGAGAGAACCAAGGGAAAATGAAATGCTCCTTGTGAAATTCCATCTAATCTACACTTAGGAGTCTCTGTGGCTGGCGTGCACCAGCAGGAGACCGCACAGTTGTGAAAGCAGTATCAGCACAGTCCCGCATCCACCAGGACACTAATTGGCAGGAACACAGACTGCTGCACGCCAAGGCAACGGTAATGGGCAGAGGCATGCCCTGCCTCCAGGCTGACACACTGGGCTGCCGTCGCCATCAGACCAACAGTCACTGAACCACGGGGATCCTGGGACTCAAATGGAAGCTTGGTGAGCTCAGGACGTCCAGGTGGTCTGTTGGACCCTGTTCAGGTACATTTCCCATGCCTGTCTGTGTGAGTTAAAGGCTGTCCATGAGTTAAAGGCTTGACCCCAGGGAGGTGCCATTGGAGGTGCTGTGGACGTTGGGGAAGGGAGACCTCGTGGGAGACCCTTAGGGCACCATCTCAACCCCAGGCTCTTACTCTGCCTGCTCCTCTTTGTTTCCTGGTTCCTGAGGTAAGTGGTGGACTTTTTCTCACACCCCTCCCATGATGTGCTGTCCTTGCCCAGGCATCAAAGTAATGGGGCCACCTGACCTTGGACAAGAACCTCTGAACCTGAGCCAAACAAACCTTTCCTCTCTATAAGTCAATTTCTGTGGTGTTTCATCGTAGTAAGGTAAAATGAAGTGCAGCATAGGAGGTGGAACTCAGGGAGACTTGGCAGGCACTCTGGAGATGGAAACAGACACAGCCCTGAGGCTTGAACTCTGGGACTTGTGTCTCTGTCCTGTGTCCTGCCTGCCTGTGCAGATATCCTCAGAGAGGGATGTGTGAGGACCCTTCCCCAGGGTCCACAGCAGCTGCAGACTCTCAGGAGGCCCTGAGCAGAATGGCACAGAGCACACTCCTTCCAGGCAATCTCCCCAACTGGAGGCCTGACCCAGGAGGACGCTCTATAACACTGTCCAGAGGAAAATGGAATGAGTGTCCTCCTGCTTCCTAGACAGCGTAAGCCACTGTCTCAGGAGGTGCATCTGGGGATGTGCTTCAGATTTTGTGTAACAAGTCCCAGGACCTTGCTGGACCCCTGACAAGGTAGATTTGAAGGAGTTTCAATCTGGGCATCACCAGCCGAGCCTCAGACAGGTATGCTGTGTGTGTGTTTCCTTATGCGTGATGGGACCTGAATTGCTCCACAGAAAGAAATACAGAATGCAAAATATCTATTATGTGTATCCACTAAAATATAACATGCATTACAATATGATTCATTTTGATCTTCAAAAACATCTGCATGGACTTTTTATTTATAGAAATTGCACCATTAGAATTGAGCCTGGAAATATAAAATGGATACTAGGTCAGCAGGTCCCCTTACTTCCTTAAGAAGAACCAGATGTTCTCTTCTTATTTTGAATATAAAATGTAAGATGCTCAACTTACTGAAAATAGGGAATTGAAAGTCATATCTTTGAAGTGGCAGGTGCTACAGTAGAAAATAGCTTTGTTGAACTAACCCTAACAGAAAAGATAAAGCATGGTGTCCTCAGGGAATTCCTGAAACAGGATGCAAGGTCAAGAAGTGCCTAAGTTCTGCCGTCTGGAGGATCAAGGTCTTTATTCCCTGAGACAGAGGCTGGATCTCAGAAGGCCGGGATCACCAAAGGAATCCGATTTAGCTGCACCTGCGGTCAGTCAGACACCTCAGAGACCCCTCAGGGCATCTGAGTGTGCGCTCAGTCAGGCTTCTCCAGGGAAGCAAACCAACAGGAGGTAGAGGGCTGAGCATGTGATCCTATGTACAGGCCTTATTATGAGGATTTCATACACTGTTCAGGAGGCGGAGAAGTCCAAGATCTGCAGTGGGAGAGTGACGGACCCAGGAGAGCCAATGACGTGTTCCAGCCTGATGTCAGCAGGGTCCAGATCCATGAAAACCCATGTTCCTGTGACAGTTCCTCAGCAGAGCATCACCGCGTAGGGCTAAGCAGTCAGGCAGGAGGTCTTCCTTACACCCAGGAAGGGGGCTTGTGTTCTGTTTAGGCCAAGTTGTGAGGTCCACCCCCATTAGGAAAGGCACTCTGCATAACTCAGTCTATGGATTCAAAGGCAGATGTCATGCAAACCCCTCATGAATACACCCAGGATAGTGTTTTGCCAGACACACGGGTACCCTGTGACCAAGGCAAGTGGACACAGAAGACTGACCATAACCATTATGAAGTGAGTGGCCATCAACCAGCTGCTATAAATCTGCCCTCTCAAACTGTCCCCAAGCTATTCCTCTCTGGGTCCTGCTCATGGGTGATGAATTCGCAGACATTCTACTAGGTGTTGAGCTTTGACGATGCACCTGCTGAGGTCAGTATTGCACCAATGTTGCTTATCACCACTATAACAGAAGCTCCATGTTGGGAGGTGTTAATCCGATTTTATGTGTGTGTTCATAAAGCAATGCAAATTATCTGAAATATATTCAATAACCATTTGTCAGGGTTACTCAATACCAGACCATATTCTCTGCACATGGGGCAATATCATTCCCCACATTCACATTTTTTACTATGATGAATTTTATATAACATACTTTTTAATGTTTTAAATATTTTAAAAAGGTACACCTGTGTCACACCTGGTGTGCACATTCTTGTATGATTATCACACCCACCTCTCTCTGGAATGTTTTCATCTTCCCAGAATAAAACTCTGAATTCAGCAAGAACTCTTTGCCCAATTCCCCTTTCCTGGAAACACCAGGTACTTGTCCTCAGCACCTTGTCCTTTCAGGTTTCTTATAAAAGTGGAAATCTTTCAGTGTGCGTCCTCTTGTGACTGGCAGAACACTCCTTACTCACCCTCCTAAACTTCCCTCCATGGGTAGCATGTACCAGAATTTTCTTCCTCCTGAGGCTTAGAAGAGTCTGCCTGACGTGTACGCTGCTGGAGTTGATCTCATCCATGCGTGGGGGCTTGCTCCTTCCCACCTCAGCTGTTGTGGTGATGCTGTCCACAAGGGTGTGTGAGTGTGCTCAAGGCCCAGCTTGCCCATCTCTGGTGCCTTCCCAGAAGAGCAGTTGCAGGAGCCTGGGCTGATCTGCGTTGATCACTGAGGGGCTGCAGGCTGTGTTCCACTGTGGCTGGACAGTTATACACACAGCCACGCCCAGGGCTTCGGAGTCATCCACACCCAGCCTAGGGCTTGTCATTCGTTGGTGTTACGAAGAAGTGGTCCTAATGCAGGCTCCATGGGAGCTCACAGAGGCTGCAATCTGGCTTCCTAATGATTACTGATGTTGCACAGTTGTTCATGTATTTATTAGCACTCTGTGAGTCTGGTGCAATGCCTGATAGTTTGCCCATGTAACTGGTTTTCGTTGTTACAGAATTGAACTTCTTCATGTACTGTGAACCTCCGTCCCTCACCACATGTATGATTTGTTGTTATTTCTCAGTTTCCTGTTGCCTTTTTCACTCTGTTCACAGTGCTCTCAGAAGGGAATTGTGTGTGTGTGTGTGTGTGTGTGTGTGTGTGTGTGTCTGATGAAGTCCTATTTACCACGTTTTCTTTCCTTGCCTGCACTTTTGATGTCCTATCCAAGACCTTATTGAGAAGTTGAAAACCATTACAGCTTTCCCTCTGGGTTATCTGTGTCAAGTTTTGATTTGTCCCTTAAATTATGGTCATTCATCCATTCGGGGTCAATCCTTGTGTAAGGAGTAGGATTAGGATTCAACCTCCTTGTTTTCCACTTGGATATTCCATTTTCCACATGTCATTTTTCAGTGTCCGCCCCTAATTTATTGGACTTGCCAACACCAATGAATCTTTTGTGTGTTCTGTTGGATGAAATGTGTGCATTTGAACCCGTACCATAGAGCATTGATTTAGGCGTGAAGGAAGTTTTGAAAGGAGACAGTGTGAAACAGCCAAGACTCTTTTACCTTTCTCAAGATCCCTTTGCTATTCAGGCCCCTGGAGATTCCATATGATTAAATTAAGGTGAATGTTTTCATTTCTTCAAAACTGATGTTGCCATTTTTATGGACGAGATATCAGGTGTCTGCAGAAGCTCAAGTGTGAGACAATGCAGGAATGTTCAGAGGTGAGATAAGCAGAGTATGAGAGGTGCAACATAAACTCTGGGTTAATCCACTGTCTTGGATTAACTGGGCGGTAACTAGGCAGGTAGGGCGTGGTTGACAGTGGTAGGTCACTGGGGTTGGACCTTTGGGTTTCCATTTTGTCCCTGGTGAGCAGGGTTCTCTCTCTGCTTTCTGGTTGCCATGTTCTGACTTGCTTCCTCCTCCCAAGTCCTTCCACCATGATGTTCTTCCTCCCCTGGGGCCACAGCAGTGGAGTCAGCCAGCCATGAATGGAAACTCTGAAACCATGAGCCAAAGAAAAACCGTTCTCCTCTAAGTTCTTTCGCCAGGTATATTGATCAAAGCAATAAAAAAAAAAAACTTACATAACCAATCATTTTATAGTGATTGCATTCTATCTGTAGATAAGCGTGCATATCTTTTGTGCCTTAACAGATTCCGTTTTCCAGTCTATGAATATGGCTTGGATTTCCTTTATTTCTGTTTTTGTTATTTTCATTCATTGATATTTTGCACTTTGGAGTTTAAAGGGCTTTACCCTCATTGGGTAGGGGTACTCTTATGTATTTATTTCTGTTTAAAATAATGTAAGCTGAATTTTTCTAAAATGTCTTCTTCATATTGTTCCTTCTCAGTGTGGAGAAAGTGGTTTTGGTTGGCTATTGAATTTTTATACATGTTACTCAGGAGGCCCTGAGTAGACAAGGCATGGAGTCCACTCTTCACAGCCCCTGTAGCTGGGACTGCTGTGAACTTTCCTGACTGGTAGCCCACCTGATCCACAAGCAGCAAGGGCTTCTCCTTAGGACCATCCTCTTCTTGAAAAGCGTTCCCTGATTTGGGCCATTCCTCCCCTCTTCTCTAGGGCCAATGTAGTCTCAGTGCCAACAATTGGTTTCCTTCCCCAGATTTTCATCCTAAACAGACTTTAGGGCAAGTGGGCATGTTTCCAGCTGCTGTGGAGCTTTGTCACTGGCTGCTGCAGGAGCTTGTCCAATGCCTGGTGCTTTCCTGGAGCATCTGAAAAGGAGAAGTAATCCCTTCCATTCAACAGGCAGCGACCACCTTCCCTTCCTGTGGCGTCCACAGCAGCACTGGATGCACCAGGAGGACAGAGCTGGTGGCAGCACAGGAGAACTCTTCCTCAAGTGCTCAGTTCTGGCTGGATCTCAGCTCCACTGCATCAAATGGTCTCGGGGGACCAGGCTGGGGCCTGCTGATGGCTGTGCAGAGAGTGGGCAGCCTCTTCATCTTTCTGAACCAAAAACATCCTGGATGTTAGAAAGGTTTAAACCTACATGCAGGGGAAGATTCAAATATTTCTTCAAATCTGGGTTGAATGCGGCAACTGAATGCTACTCTTTAGAACAGAATTGCATGAATAATAGGACACCAAGTTGCAGTTAGTAGAAATTGGCCGTATGCATAGTGGTCCTGATACTGGGTTATTATTTTCTTTGATATAGGCCTGCTTGCATTTCTTTTTTCTTTTTCCCTTCCTTCCTTCCTTCCTTCCTTCCTTCCTTCCTTCCTTCCTTCCTTCCTTCTTTCCTTAGTTCCTTTCCTCCCTCTCTCTCTCTCTCTCTCTCTCTCTCTCTCTCTCTGTCTCTTCATACTTTGCTTAAAAACAGTTACTTTACCAAAGACATTTACAGAACATGCTGGACATGATCTGAAGGTAAAGCTCAGCCTCAGCATTCTGCAAGGCCCTAAGCAACACAGCAAGGACCTGTATCAAAGTAAAACATGAAAAGGGCCAGGATGTGGTTCAGTAGTTAAGTGCCCCAGTGTTCAAACCCTGGTACAAAAATTAATAATAATAATAAAATAAAATAAAAATAAAAATAAATACAGACAATGCTAACGTTTTAACTTAAACTTTCCACCATGATTTCCACCCTGGAGGATCAGTCCAGGGTGGCCAGGTGAAGAGGTGGTGGGTCTTTCAGAATTGGGGCCTGGTGAGGCTGGGCAGGTCATGGGGACTGTGGTCCTGGAAGAACTGGTCCTGGTCCCATAAAGTCCTCTCCAGAGTGGGAGCCACACCACAGGCTTGGCCACTGCAGCCTGCAGCTGGTTCCCTTTCCACTTACACACCACACTGTGACCAGGCCAGGGGCCTCTCCTGAAGACAACAGGTGGGACTGCCTGGTCTTGCACTCTCAGTGTTAAAAACAGAGTTAAACCTCTTTTCTTAACTCAGGTCAGGTGTTTTACTGTAGTAACAGAAATAACACTAATAGAAATTTCCTGTTTTTACTGTCAATACGACTTTTAATTGAAATTCTCTCATGGGGACTCATTGGAGCTACAGAAAACTTCTCCTAAAGTAACACCTCCTAAAAGTAGGTTGACACAATCTCATCAGCTATAACACTTGCTGGAATGCAGGTCCTCCCCCAGGGCATCTGAGGTGCTTCCGCACCATGAGGACTCTGCTGCTGCTACTGCTGAGTTCTGGGCAGATTCTGAGTGGCAGGGAAAATAGTGCTGCATTCACATTTCGCTGGTTTTGCTTTTCTTTTTGTCATGAAGGATTTTTCAGTGGATTGGCAAGGGTCCTGATATACTGCTGGAAATCGCTTCATTTTATGTGTATCTACAACGTAATCAAGCTTTATAGCTATGATTCCAAATTACAGGGGGTAGTGTGGGATACCTATAAAAATATTCTGGGCCCTGCCCTTCTTGAGGTATTCCAAGAGTCTGGGAGCAGTGACCACACAAAGAGGACAGCTTTAACTGCTGTCGCCACCAGGGCTTCAGGAAGCACAATTCCCAGGATGTTTTCCTCTCTGTCTTCTGTGGAGATACTTCATGAGTTGCCTCATCTCAGAGTGAGAATCCAGAAGAGGAAGTCTCCAAACCAACCATTGCGTCTGCAGGCAGACCCGTGGACCAGGGTGCGGCCTGGGGAATCACCTGTGAGGTGCTACAGGCAGCTGAAGGCCTCAGTCCCACCCTGGTCAGAGTAACACAGGGCCAGCAGCCTGTGCCTTCAGTGACAGGTGAGCTTGGCTTCTGGGGAGCACCAGGGAATCTCCCGTTTCCAGCATCTGTTGCCTCCCATATGAAATCCCCCAGCTTTTCTGAAGTTGTTGGTTGGACTCTGACTATCTACATTAAAATAATTCCTGCATGGAATTTGTTTGGCAGATGTGCTCTGGCTTCTGAGGAGGAGCAGAGACTCCCTCATTTAGAATACCAAACTTTTAATGGTGTTGTATTTGTTTCCATAGCTTTGGCTAACATAGTCGTCACTGTTTGAAAGAATGAGATTAGATTCTCATTCCCTGTACTTTAGAATGATTTCTGTTGACACTCACAGAGTGAATTTGTTGCTGAAAAATTCCAGTTCTTTTGAGAGCCCACACCCCTCAGTTTTTAGGGTTTGTGTTCTTAATTAAATCAGGATGGAGAGTATCGTGTCAGTCCTCCTGTGACTGAGGCAAGGGGATTCTGTGTGCTCAGGGTCTGGGTGGAGGAAGTAGTCATGGAGGGGAAGTAATTTGGGGGTTTTATTTTGTCCCTGCTGAGTGAAGGTTCTCTGTGCTCCTTACTGCCATGTTCTGAGTTGCTTTTCTCCTTCACACTCTTCTGACATGATGTTGTGTCTCACTTGAACCCAGATCCATCTATGACTTAAAGCACTGAAACCATGAGCCCCCAACAACCTCCCTCCTCTGAGACTGTACTTGTCAGGTCTTTGTGTCACAGTGGTGAAAAGCTAAGACCCTGGGCCCCAGCTGTCCATCCCCGTAATCAGAGTCATTCCTGGGGCACATCTGCCATTAGCACTTTCCACTCCTGGCTTCCTGCAGAGCTGCTCACTAATGGGCCAAGAAGAGAGGGTCCTGTCCCAGCCCCAGCACCTGTGCTGAGACCTGTGCACACAGGTGAGAACAGAGAAGCCCTGGGAGGCTCCAGCTCTGAGGGCATCTCCACCTCCACCACTGGGATCCCAGAGAGGCTGAGGGCCTCATGGCCACAGGGTTTACATCTTCTGAGGTCATCACACACTGATGGCTGCAGGGGGAGAAGAGCATCTGCAGGTCTAGTACCTGTGTCTTTTGTTGCCAGAAGCCCAGGGCTTAGAAAGACTCACCAAAAAGAAAGGATGTCTGCCTAAGGTGAGGAATGAGAGAATTACAAGATTTCAAGATCACACAGTGCATGTAGGTACAGAGACCTCACATTGCAACCCACAAATGCATAAAAATATTATTTCCATCAAAAAATACAGAAGACTGTCATTTAGACTCTCATTCCGTTCCTTTGAAAAACTCATGCCTATATACCTACAGCAGCTTCATCTGTGCTGTCTGAATATAAAGTAATGCCATAACCTCTCTCCTCAGGTTTAGTGATCTGCGTCCTTTACTAAACAAGAAGTTGCATTTCCATATCTGTCTGTGGTTGCCAAGCGGAGGAAAGAGAGTGTGGGTGCAGAGGACTCCCTGGTTCATTCTACCAGAATTCCCCAGTGCCCTCAGAGTCTGGTGCCTGTGAGCAGTGCTCTCAGCAGGTGGAGGCAGCAGGAGGAGCAGCTGGGGCAGCCCAGCCTCAGGCTTCTGCTTCCCTGTGAGAGGTTTATGTCATGGCCTGTATCACTGTGGGAGGGGTATAGCCACCCTGTTGACAGTAATAAGTGGCCACATCTTCAGGCTGCAGGCTGCTGATGGTGAGAGTGAAATCTGTCCCAGATCCACTGCCACTGAACCTCGAGGGGACCCCAGATTGTAAACTGGTTGCACCATAGATGAGGAGCTTAGGAGCTTGACCTGGTTTCTGCTGATACCAAGCTAAATAATTGCTAATGCCCTGACTGGCCCTGCAGGTGATGGTGACTCTGTCTCCTGGAGATGCAGACAAGGAGGATGGAGACTGGGTCATCTGGACATCACATCTGGCACCTGAAATTGAACACTTGAAAAGGAACATGCACACAATTAATCATGTTGTAAGAGGATTTCCCTGAAGAACCAGACAACACTGATCACATTCATCTGAGCAAATTCCCAGTGTTGCCCCTCCTTACCAGGGAGGCAGAGCAGCAGAAGCCCCAGGAGCTTAGCGGGGGCCCTCATGTCCATGCTGTGTCCTGACTGGGACTGACTCCTGCACAGGGTGTGAGCAGCCTATTAAGAAGTCCTCAGGGCAGTGGGCTGTGCTCTGGGTACATGCAAATCAGCAGGGCTGGGCAGGCTGGGCACAGCTGCAGGGCTGGCTTTTCTCGGTCACTCAGCACAGAACCCTAGTCCCCCTGTGTTCCAGGGCAACACAGATAATCTGCTCCTCTCTGAGGCCAAAGACAGTCTGTCTAGTGCCAGCTGAGTAGCTTGCTCTTCTGATCTCAACCAGGTTCAGTGCTTTCTTTCTTTCTACTGTTTCAACTGTGACAGGGGCTGTCCATCATGGCACAATCCCAGACACTGCAGAACAGGCCATCAGCTACTTTCCTTTGCACTTATGGAAATTCCTGAGGCTACACAATGTTTCTCTTTGCTCTCATTCCTTGATACTCGAGATTTGAAGTAGAGAGGAAAAAGAAAACATGGGAGTCACAATTTATAAAGGAGGGAGTCACCTGTTTCATTCAACCTCATACCTCTAGCTGAGTGACTTGTCTTCATTTATAAATTTTCTGTCCAACTACTTCCATCGAAGTCATCCAAGGTCAGGGATTTTCTTCCTTCCCACCTAAGGAGTATGAGCCTCCTTTCTAGCCCAGCTTGTGATTATGCATGACTTTCATCCCTGGATGCTCAGACCAGCGTTCCTATTCTCTCTCCTCTTTCAACCCAAGTCCTTGCCTTCAGAAGCAGAGATCCTATCTCTACCAAGTGTCCATTGATCTTCTACTATGTTCCCTAAACCTGCATATCCTACATCTCCAAATGTCTATCCACTCCTAAAAGAACTCAGTGCTCAATGCCTGGTTTAGAAGAGTGGGGACCAAGCAGGGTGCAAGAGAAGCATGGGGACGAGTCACAGTGGGATCCTGAGGGTGTCCCCTCATGGGGTGGTGGTAGTGTTGTCCCAGTGTGGGTCGCCAAGCAGGGGAGAGACAAGGAGAGACAGGAGTCCCTTGCACAGGAGACAGCCCAGCATCATGACAAAGATGCCCATATAGGGAGACAAATATGATGGTGTCCACAGAGGGATGTCAGAGTAGTGCAGGTGGGTGGGTTTGTTAGAGGGAGTATGTGAATGGGAGGGGTAGGTGAGGATGACAGCTGCAGGTTGGTTTTGAACAGGGAAGTTGTTATGGTTTGGATGTGTGCTGTTCCCCCAAAGCCCATGTATGCAACAATGCAAAAAGATTTAGAGGAGAAATGATTGGGTTATGAGATCCTTAACCCAATCTGTGAATTAATCCCCTGAAGGGATTAACTGAGTGGTAACAATAGGCCAGTAGGGTATGGCTGGAGGAGGTTGGTCATTAAGGTGTGTCTTTAGAGTATATATTTTATATCTGACCAGTGGAATCCCTCTCTCTGCTTTCTGATCATCAAGTGAGCCGCTTCCCTACACCACACTCTTCCGCCATGTTGTTCTGCCTCACCTCAAGCCCCAAGGAATGTCTATGGGTGGAAAACTCTGAAACCAAGAGCCCTTAAATAAATCTATCCTCCCCTAAAATTGTTCCGGTCAGATTCTTCGGTCACAGCAGTGAAAAAGTTGACTAAAGGAGGAATGGATTAAAAATGCCAATTCATTTATGGTAACTAGATCCAAAATCCTTACTGTTACAGAAAGGCATTACTTAATTGAAAGGAGACTAATTAAATGAAACCTATGATTTTAGAGCATAATGAGAGATATCATGGTATGCTCACAATTCTTGTAGAATAAGACACGAATACCTTTCAGAATTAGACACATTTGTCACTGAATGCTAATAGGTAAATAGATAATTTCCCTAGTGGAGAAAAAATGGTCCTCCAGTCTCAAAAAGCACCCACGGTTTCCAAACACCACTATTCAGTAAAAGGAACCATCAGTCCTTGAATAAATGTCTATTACAAAATGTCAATAGGAAAATGGAGACTGAACCTGGTCCATCTTGGTCTTCAGGGTACATTTAAGGAATGAGTTGGTCATATTCAATCAAAATAGTAACCAATTTGAAAGGAACTCCAACTAGAAACACTGAAAATATTTGGCATCAAAAGAATTAATGATGAATATATGTTGTAAATCATTGAATAAACTATGTCTCCATGAATTTATACTTCTCTCTTAATGAATAATGGGATATTCATGAAATATCAAGGAATATCCACAAATCCTTCCTAATTATGAAGGGGGAAGGTAACTGTGTGGCAGAGAATTCAGGCAACACCACCTGAATCCAAGTTCACAGCATCACCTCTGGACATTCCTACCTCTAATGGGACTGAATTGTTGGGGTTGTGACCCCAGTGCCTCAGGATGTGATAGATTTGGGGACAGGGTTCTTGAAGAGGTAATAATGTAAAGTGAGGTCATTTGTTAGGTGTTTAATTCAATATGCCTGGTGTTTCCTAGAAAGAGGAAATTAGAACTCAGAGACCATGGGGGAAAGACCAAGCGACACAGAGAAAGAAGACTGCCTGTAACTCAGACAGAGGCCTCGGAGGAGAACAGCCCTGCTGATGCCTTGATCTCTATCTATGGATTCCACAACTATTAGAAAATAAATGTTTAATGTTACAACCTCCCGTTCTGTGATCCTTTGTAATATCAGCACGGTAAACACAGCACCAAAGATTGAATAGTGAAATTTTATCAAGAGGAAAAGCAGATCCTAAAGGATGAACATTCCATAAGGCAACTGGTGTGTCATCTCAAAAGTGACAAAAGGAAACAGTGCAGTGGTCCAGAAACGGAGTCTAGGGTCCTGACACTAATGACAGCTCAGGACTGGGACAGCAACACTTCCTTAACAAGGGCAGCATGGGGACAGCTGACGGAATTTGAAGTGGACCTGACAACCAGATGGGATAACGGGCTAATGCTGATCTCCTGATTCTGTGGTGGTATTGGGTTATGTAGGAGAGAGTGGTTAGGAGGAAGCACGTAGTAAAATGTGGTGGGCCATCAGGTCTTAAGCTGACTTTCACATGGTTTCAGTGGGAAAGAAGAATTTTGAGTTATTTATACATGTCTGTGAGTTTGAAATTAATTCAGAAAAAAATTTAAAGATGCACCGTCTGTTCTCAAGAGAAAGAAAGGTTTTCCTTGTCATTTTGCTATAACCCTGGCCAGTTCTTATTGCCATCTTCTATTGCCTGTTCCCAAGGGATGGAGCTGGAGCCTTGGTCCCCAATATGGTGATGTTAGGAGTTGGTGGAAATTTGAGAATCGGAACCTACTGGAAGTCCCTAAGTCAGCGTGGCTGCCTATCTGGCTATGTGGCAGCAAAGGAGATGGTCTCTCTGAAGGGTGAAACTTCTGTCCCACATTTCATCTTTGGAATAAGATTGGAGTAAGTGTTCCCCAAATTTGGAAGTCTACCGAACAGTAACTGAGGGCTTTGGAAGGAGAAAGTAGCTGCTTAGAACGAGGGAATCCCTGTTCTCTCTCCACCTCTAACCAGGACTCTGATTTAAAGAACACATTAGGGGAAGATGAGAGTTTCGAGGAGTACCGACTCCAAGTCTGGGGACACAATAAAAATGATTCACTTCTCCCCTTTCTTAGAAAAACTTCATGCTTTAAGAAAAACAAAAAAGGAAAGAGTAAGAGCACAATCTTCACCAGAATTAAATATCACACATAGTAAAAGATGCTCTGCTAACAGTGGGTCCAGCTTGTCCTCACAGGTGGTGACATGGTACAGATTCTGGCCTCTGGCCTGTGTGTTGGGTGGATTCATGCAGCAGGAGCATTTTGGAGTGACAGACAGTGCCCTTCATGACAAGGTGGATCCAGGGACAGAGGCCCATTAGTGATGAGGCAGGACTGTGTTTTTCCAGCAGGAACAAGCATTCCACTGCACTGACTGCTCCTCTCTTCCTGAGCCTATCCATGCAGCTGAGAGATGATGCAGGTTGGATTTAGGTCAGGTTTAGAGATAAAAGATCAATAAGAGCTTTTTTATATGAATAGTCAAAAGAAGATAGGAGAAGCGTGAAGTGATGTAAGTCTGTTTATTAAATTGTTTCATTGGTATCATTTCTAGGAGTAAAATTATTCTGATTTTCAAAGATAGTGACAGAGACTCTGATTTTCCAGGGTCCATTAACGTTTTTTATGTCAATTTCCCGGTAGGGATTAGTGATGGGCATGAAAGTGGAAATGAAACCTCTAGTCTTTCTTAAAATTTTGTAGTAAATTGAGCAACATGTAGAAAACATTAACTATTATTCATTCAATTTAAACTGTATATTTTAAAATTACATGGAGGATTTATTTTCACGATAGGGGCCATGTTTCATGGGCAATGATCAAACAGTCTATGTTTGACCCTGAAGCTCCATGTCATGTAAGAAATGCTTATCCATGGGAATACCTTGCCTCTGTAGCACAGCACATGGGCAACGCAAAATGGCAAAAAGTGTCCCTCTGTTCTTAAACACTGTGTGTGTGCAATGCACCCCAACTGCCTAGAATGTTAATGTTCATCTAGATGTGAGCAACCGTCCTTTAACTTGTATGCAACCAGGGTCATTTTGACCCACTTCCACTTCTGCTTATGACCCTCGATCTCATGAGTTTTGTTTCTGGTTTTGAATCATAGCAACAGTCACTTGTGATTAATGTGCTGACATGCTTTACTTGTGTTTTTACATTAAAATGTTGTGCTCTAACCCCTGGAGGGGTCGATGAGTGCAACCTAGCAGTTTGCCCTCCTCCCACCAGCCAGTGAATCCTGACTACCATTTGGTGAATACATATTTCATGTCCTACTTCAAGATTGACCCAGTGATTTATTGCAATCTTGTCATAACAGTCACACCTGCTTCTCTCTCGGCACCTGTTTCAGACAGAGCACTTGGGAGCATCCAGTTATCAGATTGCACACAGTCTGTGTGGAGGGTGCCTGGTCGAATCCTACAGGATTTTTCAAGCTGAAGGGATAATGAAGACTCAGGGAAGAAATCTGAACACAATGAAAAAAGCCAGTGGATATGACACACAAATGATGGCTCTATTCGATCATCCTAAAATTATCTGGAACCAGAACAAAGATTCTGTTACAAACCAAAAGCATTGATCTACCATGGCACCCTGGGTCACTGAAATAGGTCACAGACACAAAAATTGCCTGCATGGGTTAAGAGTGGGTATACAGAGTGTCAGGTTTTCAGGTATCATCACAACTGATGCAGAAGGCAGAGCTCCACCCCTTGTTTGCCTCCCCTGGAAAATAAAAGGTGCACCAATGCTAAAGGGAATCCCAGACCTTGAGGATAAATTCTGGGTGGAGTCAGAGTTGTGTGTCTCCTGGAACCAACCTGAAGAGGTAAATTGCATGAGGAGCAGTGCAGAAACGTCAGGGCATCTGCTTTCCAATAGTGCAGGAGCTGCTACAGGGCACTCTGAATGGCAGAGCCCCAAGACAGATACTGGGACCTCACATCAAGTCACTGACTCAACCAGTCAGGTGCTCCCTTTCTCTCCTGCACTGTGGGGGGACTGCCAGCCTTCCTTCAGACATCCTACTTGACTCTCAAATATGACATATGCTGTGTGGGGCAGTTTATTCTGTAAAAACCAGTCTCCTTGCTCTTCTGGGGAGACTGCATATTATCTCACCCATGTCAAGTTCAGTGTGAGTGTGTTATTTTTTCTTCCATTCACTTGAGCAGCTTTTCCACTGGGTCAGAGTGGAAGGTCAGGCCCTCTGACTTTTAGGAAGTGCTGCAGTGAGCCTCACCAGTCACTGTGTTGTACCTAGTGCTGAGCTTGTATCACAGGGATGGCCACTGTCCCCAGTCAGCAGCAGGAAGCTGGGATGAGCATCCGGCCCTTGAGTCTCACACAGCTTCACCCAGGTGTGGTGGGAAACAGGCATGCAAGGCCTCACTGCACATGGGGCCTGGCTTTGTGTTTTGATCTATGACCCTCTGGGGTTTAGGATGGATTCACAGGAGCAGTGAGCACATCACCAGGCTCCACAGTGTTGGGAGTGCAGGTGGTGTAAGGACATCTGACTCTCTGCTCAGAAACTGGGTTGGGAGGCTGATTGAGAGGAACCCTAGATCCACTCCTTCCTGCGGTGTGCACTGTGCCAGGGTGAGTTGTCACCAACTCCGTGGCTGTCCTTAGAGTGGATGATGACCTTCTCACGTTAGAGACCCTGCCCAGATCATGATCACTGACTAAAAAAGACTCATCTAGAATTTAAAAATATTGTTGAAAATGTATCTACTTGGAGGCTCCAATGTAGATTAGTGTTGAAGCATTTGCTTAACATGCAGGAGGTTCTGGGTTCAATCCCACAAAACTGCAAAAACAAGCAAACAAAAGAAAGAAATGAAGGAAAATGTGTATAACAATAAGTGTATTAATTTCTATTATATAACAAAATGGTGCATTTTTCACAAATTAAAATGATAGTTGAAATTCTCTGAAGGCCAGGACTACATTGGATTCCTTAAATAAATGCCTCTCACTTGATTTATTGTACCTTTCAACATCCACAAAATATTTCAGAATGCATATTTCCATTTACTGCACCATCTCACATCACCTCACATAACCACACTCAGGGCATTCAGGTCAACCTGACTTGCTGGAGAACTTGAGTCCCTCAGCTCTGACCTTCAAGGACAAGGAAAATGGACTACCTGGAAGGGGAGAGCTGAATGTCCCCTGCTCTGATTAAGACCCAGGATGGTGACTCTGCCTGTGTGGCTTCTGGGGACAGAGTTGGTTTTGGGACAGAGCAGATTGAGATGCTGCCTCACCCACAACAGGGAAAGTTCATTGTATTTGAATCCTAGGCTTCACCTACATTCCTGGCTCATGTGTCTCCTTCATTCCAGTTTCTGGTGACATCTGCAGACCTGGCTACAGAGCAATCCCCTCAGTGGGGACAACTTCCTGTGCTTTTCTAAACGAGGCCATGCCATGATTTTATAAAACCCATCCTCACTCTCTTTCTGAAGTGATCACAATTTCACAGGCATTGTTTTGGGATGGTACAGACTCCTAACATTAAGAGTGGAAAGCATTCTCCCAATCACCCACATCCTCACAGTAGGACAGCCACAGGACCCTTCTCCACATAGCACGTCACACAGAAAGGAAATTCAACAGAAGTTACAAAATCCTGCAGAAATGGTTGAGGTGTCCCTGGGAGAAAAAGCAGGTGTCATGTTAGAGCACCATCTCCAGCCACTCTGATCAGTGAACATGCTGCATTATTGGACAATGGTACCGGCTGTTCAGAGCATTGCAGGACCTGTGAGAAGCAGCCTGCAGGTCGACCCTCAGAGATGGGGGTCACAGGTTCCCCAATCATAGATACTCCTGCTCTAGGTTCCAAGTTTGGGGTGCAGGGGACTCTGGGTCACTCACTCTGGCCTCATGACTCTCAGGATCTCTGGATACTTGAACAATGATAATAAAGAGTTTGTTGTGGGCTCCAAGATTTCCAGGCACATTATGCTTTCTGGTTACTCTGAGCAATACCTATGATGGAGAATCTGAGTGTGCTGAGGAGAAGTGCTGAGTCCACATGGGGTTCCTGTTAGGTCTGCTCCACAATATAGGGTCCACTATGTGTCTTGTCCTCAGCAGTACAGGGCAGCATCTCCAGGCTCCTCACTCAGACTGGGAGACATGAATCTGCCCTAGATCAACTGACACTGACCTGGGATCAAGGGATGTGTGCAAGGTTAGGAGGCTGCATGTAAAATGAGAAATGATAAAGCCATTGTAGCCATGTGTACTCATGATTTAGGAATTTCTTCCATCACTTGAACCAAGATATGCCCAGAAGACACATTCTTAAATGTTCCAAAATGCCCCCTTAACTTGACCAAAGAGATATTACTATATTTGGGGAAATTAGTAACCCTTACCTACTCTATTGTCCATGGTGAGCTGAAGGGTTAAGATGGAAAGCAGAGGTGGGTCCTGTTAGAATCAGGGACCACACATACCCTCCCTGAGACCTGAAGGACACGTGAACATGGAATGTTCCAGAGACTACTGGCCCATGCCTCACCTCCATAGAGACAGCTGATCCCCAAGTGGGGAAGGGCCGCTTCAGCTGGGTCCTTCCTTCTGCATGATGATAGTGACAGAGCAGGTCAAAAGCAAATCCCCAGCAAGGTCCTCCTGTGTGAGCCTGAGTGTGCATCCTGGGGCTGGATACACGTAGGAAGGAAAGAGACTTTCCTCCTGAGGGAGGGAGCAGAGGAGGGAAGTCCAGGTGCAGGGAGAGGTGGAGGGTATACACACCTAGGTGTTGGTTTCTATTGATTTGTGACTGAGTGTGGGTGCCACAATATTAGATCGTACTCCAAGGCTGTGCATACAACTTATACAGAAAAATGCATTTGCAGGGTGAATTAAGACATTTATGTGTTAGAGATTATCCTGTGTTAACCTGGTGTGCCCTGGATACAGTTCCAAGTGTCCTCATTAGAAAGAGGGACACTTAACATAGATATAAGGACAAAGAACATGGAAGACAAAGGTGAGACCAGAGTCATGGGACTGCAGCCCCCAGGGATAGAGGTGGAACAGCAGACTGCTCCCTGTCACCACTGCAGGGACTCTTGCACTCAACACCTACTGTTAGTCACTGGGACTTCTGACCCAGCACTGTGAGAGGTTATAGTACTGTTGTTGTAAGCCACCAATCTCTGATAATTTATTAAAGCAGATATTGGCAACTAGTACATGTGGGGCTCAGGGAAAACCCAGACTACAGCTGTCAATCTCCAGGATCAACAATGCAATGCTCCACACCAATGGGAAGCTGGAAGTTTCTCTGGTAGGAAAAACAGCACTGTCAACCCTGAGTACTGAGGCACATGCTTTCTGTAGAATAAATATTAATGGCTGCTAGTTCAAAATGATGTCTAACTATTGGAGCTCACTTAGTGTCCTCATTCTGAGATATTCAAAGGCACTTCAGACAGAACTCTGTGATTTTATTTTACCACCATCTTATTTCATTGTGGTCATCTTGTAGATACTATGCTCCCCTACCCCAGTGTTCTTTCTTCACTTTTCCACCCAGAGACCCAGTCATCAGAGCACATTTTGGGTGATCAAGTTTCCATGGTCCTTGAGGGCTGTGGCTGGATTTGAAGCCAAGTCAGTCTGATTTCAACTGTTGCTTCCATGTGATCACAATCTCCCCAAAGGTACAGGGAGGACTGTAAGATGGGAGGAGAGAAATTCAGACTGATAGCAAGGAAACTCAGCTCCCTGCTGCCTCTGCCCACACCATACTGACCTGAGCTTCAACTCAGGTCCTTTGCAGGTTCTTCTACAAAACACAGCCAGGCACACCATCCAGACCTACCTGCCTCCATTGTAGATGTGGGCAGGGAGGCGTCTTGCATTGCCCTGAGCCCTCCCTCATGTCCTCTGCCCTCCCATGCTCACTCAGTCCTCCTCTGGCACACTCTCCCCTATCAATCTAATGCCTAGTCCTGAACAGAAAGCAAGCATAACCCTTCCCTCTACTTGGTGCTGTGAGGGCAACCACAAGATAGGAGAAGATTTATCTAGTGTTTTCTACCTCAGGCGAACTCTGATACCAACTCTTCTTAGGGTAAAATGTTCTTTGCTCCAGTCAAAGTAGACACCAAACAATAGCAATGGGGAATGTTTGGTGGACCACAGGACAGTCATTCTCAGGGTGTCTCTGTCCCTCCCCTT